>NC_084738.1:51805910-52105910 GCF_033978785.1 Entelurus aequoreus | reverse complement strand
AAGTAGTTTTTTACTCAATATGAAAGTAATGATCTTAAAATCCTGAGATAATGCGAAAAAAGCAATAAAAATGTATTTAAACATAATTCCTAAACAACCCATGCAAAATGGCTAATAATGCCTGGAGACATGTATCTTTGTTAGTTTTACTAGAAAAATGATCTTTTTTAAAGTTTGCAAAGACACAAGCTAGTTGTTTTTATTCAATAAGACAGTATAACATTATTACTAAATATGAAAGTTATATAAACATAACTCCAAAACCAAACATGTGTCATGTCTAAAAATGCCTGTAATAATGTATTAATGTGAGTTTGTGAGGTTTGCAAAAACAAAAAGTAGTTTTTTCCTCAATATGAAAGTAAGCATTTTAGAATCCTGAGATAATGCGAAAAAAGCAATAAAATTGTATTTAAACATAATTCCTAAACAACCCATGCAAAATGGGTAATAATGCCTGGAGACATGTATCTTTGTTAGTTTTACTAGAAAAATGAACTTTTGTAAAGTTTGCAAAGACACAAGCTAGTTTTTTTAATTCAATATGACAGTATAATAGTCATATTAAATATAAAAGTTATATAAACATAACTCCAGAACCAAACGTGTGTCATGTCTAAAATTGCTTATAATAATGTATCCAAAACTGCCTGTAATATTGTATATATGTGAGTTTTACTAGAATCAGGGTTGCAAATACAAAAATTGGGTTTTATGACAGTATACTGTCACACTCAATATGACAGTTATTTAAACATAACTCAAACAACACATGCAAAATAGCTAATAATGCCTGGAGCATGTATCTTAGTTAGTTCTACTAGAAAAATGGTATTTTGTAAGGTTTGCAAAGACACAAGTTAGTTGTTTTTTTTATTCAATATGACAGAATAACTGTCATACTAAATATGAAAGTTATATAAACATTTCTCTAAAACCAAACATGCATTGTGTCTAAAAAATGCCTGTAATATTGTATCTGTGTGAGCAGCGGCTTTACTTTGAGTTCCTCCCGGATGACAGAGCTTCTCACCCTGTCTCTAAGGGAGAGACCCACCACCCGGCAGAGGAAACGCATTTCGGCCGCTTGTCCTTTCGGTCATAACCCAAAGCTGGGAACGTAGATCGACGGTAAATTGAGAGCTTTTCCTTCTGGCTCAGCTCCTTCTTCACCACAACGGATCGATAGAGCGTCCTCAATACTGAAGACCATGTATCTAGTTAGTTTTACTAGAAAAATGGTATTTTGTAAGGTTTGCAAAGACACAAGTTAGTTGTTTTTTTTATTCAATATGACACTACAGCTGTCATACTAAATATGAAAGTTATATAAACATTACTCTAAAACCAAACATGCATTATGTCTAAAAATGCCTGTAATATTGTATCTGTGTGAGTTTAACTAGATTTAGTTGTTTTTGCAAGGTTTGCAAATACAAAATAAGGGTTTTACTCACTATGTCAGTTTACTGTCACACTCAATCTGACAGTTATTTATTTAAACATAACTCCTAAACCACACATGCAAAATGGCTAATAATGCCTGGAGATATGTATCTTTGTGAGTTTTACTAGAAACATTATATTGTGTAAGGTTTAGTTAGTTTTTGTACTCAATCTGACAGTATAACTGTCATTCTAAATCCATCCATTTTCTTCCGCTTATCCGAGGTCGGGTTGCGGGGGCAGCAGCCTGAGCAGAAAATCCCAGACTTCCCTCTCCCCAGCCACTTCGTCCAGCTCTTCTCGGGGTATTCCGAGGCGTTCCCAGGCCAGTCGGGGACATAGTCTTTCCAATGTGTCCTAGGTCTTCCCCGTGGCCTCCTGCCACACCTCCCTAGAGGCGTTCGGGTGGCATCCTGAGCAGATGCCCGAACCACCTCATGGCTCCTCTCAATGTGGAGGAGCAGCGGCTTTAGTTTGAGTTCCTCCCGGATGACAGAGCTTCTCACCCTGTCTCTAAGGGAGAGACCCACCACCCGGCAGAGGAAACACATTTCGGCCGCTTGTCCTTTCGGTCATAACCCAAAGCTGGGAACGTAGATCGACGGTAAATTGAGAGCTTTTCCTTCTGGCTCAGCTCCTTCTTCACCACAACGGATCGATATAGCGTCCTCAATACTGAAGACGCCGCACCAATCCGCCTGTGGATCTCTCGATCCACTCTATCCTCACTCGTGAACAAGACTCCTAGGTACTTGAACTCCTCCACTTGGGGCAAGATCTCCTCCCCAACCTGGAGATGGCACTCGACCCTTTCCTGCGCGAGAACCATGGACTTGGACTTGGAGGTGCTGATTCTCATCCCAGTCGCTTCACACTCAAGGACCCTGCCGAGAGTATAGACCTGGTCTACCGTTCCACGACCAGGACGAAAACCACACTGTTCGTCCTGGATCCGAGTTTCCTCCTCTCCAGTACACATGAATAGACCTTACCGGGAAGGCTGAGGAGTGTGTTTCACGATAGTTGGAACACACCCTCCGGTTCCCCTTCTTAAAGATAGGAGCCACCACCCCGGTCTGCCAATCCAGAGGTACCGCCCCCAATGTTCACGCGATGTTGCAGAGTCTTGTCAACCAAGACAGCCCCACAGTATCCAGAGCCTTAAGGAACTCATCCACCACCGGGGCCTTGCCACAGAGGAGCTTTTTAACTACCTAGGCAACCTAAGCCCCAGAAATAGGAGAGTCCACCACAGATTCCCCAGGCACTGCTTGGCCTGTCGGTATGCCCGCTGCCTCTGGAGTCCCATGAGCCAAAAGGACCCAATAGGCTCTTTCTTCAGCTTGACGGCATCCCTCACTGCTGGTGGCCACCAGCGAGTTCTAGGATTACCGCCACGACAGGCACCAAACACCTTGCGGCCACAGCTCCAATCAGCAGGCTCGACAAGAGAGGCACGGAACATGGTCCACTCAGACTCAATGTCCAGCACCTCCCTCGTGACATGTTCAAAGTTCTTCCTTATGTTTGAACATTGTGTTTGTTATGGACAATCCGTGACGAGCACAAAAGTCCAATAACAAAGCACCACTTGGGTTCAGATCCGGGTGGCCATTTTTCCCAATCACGACTCTCCAGGTTTCACTGTCCTTGCCAACATGAGCATTGAAGTCCCCCAACAGAACAAGGGAATCACCTGAGGGAGCACTCTCCAGTACTCCCTCAAGGGAATCCAAAAAGAGTGGGTACTCTGAGCTGCTGTTTGGTGCGTAAACACAAACAACAGTCAGGACCCGTCACCCAACCCGAAGGCGGAGGGAAGCTACCATCTCGTCTACTGGGTTAAAGTCCAACGTGCAGGCTTTGAGCAACAACAATTGCCACCCCAGCCTCTCATTGCTTGCAACGCCAGAGTGGAAGAGAGTCCATCCCCTCTTGAGAGAACAGGTTCCAGAGCCCTTGCTGTGCGTCGAAGTGAGTCCAACTATATCTAGCTGGAACTTCTTCACCTCGCGCACCAGCTCAGGCTCTTTCCCTCCCAGCGAGGTGACGTTCCACGTCCCAAGAGCGAGCTTATGTAGCTGATAATCGGACCGCCAAGTGCCCTGCCTTCGGCTTCCGCCCAGTTCACACTGCATCCGACCTCTATGACCTCAATGGGCCCATGAGTGGTGAGCCCATTGGAGGGTTGACCCACGTTGCCTCTTCGAGCTGAGCCCGGCAGGGCCCCATGGAGACAGGCCCGGCCACCAGTCGCTCGCCATCATGCCCCACCTCTGCGCCTGGCTTCACAGGGGAGCCACGGTGACCTGCGCCTGGGCGAGAAAAAATCTAGGTCCTCGATTTGTACTTTTCATAAAGGTCTTTGAGCTGCTCTTTGTCTGATCCCTCATCTAGGACCTTTTCTCAGGGGATCCCGAGGCGTTCCCAGGCCAGCCGGGAGACATAGTGTTCCCAATGTGTCCTGGGTCTTCCCCGTGGCCTCCAGGATGACAGAGCTTCACCTTCACCAGGGGTGTCAAACTCAAATACAGAGTGGGCCAAAGTTTAAAACTGAACAAAGCCGCGGGCCAAGGTTGAACAAATTAACCTTTTAATAGGGACCCAAACAAGTTTTGCATTGAATATTGAACAAGCAAGGCTTATATAACTTTATAGTGACATGCAAAATGGAGTTTCAAATAATAATAATAATAATTAAAAAATATCAATTGCATATCAAATACAATTTAAATAAAAATTGAATGCCTCTTTTCTATTTGCAGCCTTCTGAGGCAAATATCAACATTAACTTTTTCCACAGGCTAATACATTTGAAAATAAAATAACAATGAATAAAACAACCATTCAGGACTTTAAACTGCTCAGTTTGCAACACACTGATCTAATTTGATGTGCCCAAGCCAGATACCTGGCATCTTTTTTTAGATGCTAGTTCTTTAACGTCGGGGCTCAGGCTTTGAGCTGAGGCAACTTTCATTATCGAACGAAGGTGTTCAACAGTCATATCTCGTACACCCAATTCTAACATCATTCACACCCAGTCACAAGAAATGTGCAGCTTCAGCACGCATACACAAATGAATGCAACGCATACTTCATCAACAGCGATACAGGTTACACTGAGAGTGCCAGTATAAAAAACTTTAACACCGTTAGAAATATACGCCACACTGTGAACCCACACCAAACAAAAATAAAAAACACTTTTCAGGAGAACATCCGCACCGTAACATAACATAAACACAAAAGAACAAATACCCAGAATCTTTTGCAGCACTAACTCTTTCGGGACGCTACAAAATACACCCCCGCTACCACCAAACCCCCCCCCCCCCCCCCACACACACACACACCTTGTAGCGTCCCGGAAGATTTAGTGCTACAAAGGGTTCCGGGTATTTGTTCTGTTGTGTTTATGTTGTGTTACGGTGCGGATGTTCTCCCGAAATGTGTTTGTCATTCTTGTTTGGTGTGGATTCACAGTGTGGAGTATATTTCTAAAAGTCTTAAAGTTTTTTATTTGGCTACCGTCAGTGTAACCTGTATCGCTGTTGATGAAGTATGCGTTGCATTCAAGTGTGTGTGGGTGCAGAAGCTGCACTGACATGAAACTGGGCCGGCACTTGTTTGACTAGCTGAAAAAAAAAAAAAAAATTCGGGAGGAGTGCTGGAGTCACTCCCGGGAGGGTTGGCAAGTATTAGAAGTAGCGGTGAATGCGGTGTTACCGCGGCACTGCCGCAATGTATAATCGACGGTCCAGCTTTAGTGTTAATTTGATATTGCTTCAAGGGCCAAGTCAAATTACACGTTGGGCCAAATTTGGCCCACGGGCCAGAGTTTGACACCCTTGACCTTCACTGTAAAAAATTACTGTAAAAATAAAAAATAAAATTACAGTTATATACTCCATCCATCCATCCATTTTCTACCGCTTATTCCCTTCGGGGTCGCTGGAGCCTATCTCAGCTACAATCGGGCGGAAGGCGGGGTACACCCTGGACAAGTCGCCATCTCATCGCAGGGCCAACACAGATAGACAGACAACATTCACACTCACATTCACACACTAGGGCCAATTTAGTGTTGCCAATCAACCTATCATGTTCTTCTTAAATGCAGTTAAGTACTGTAAATTTTGTTGCATTTTTCAAAAAATATCGACCAGCAGTAAGTTACTGTAAAACCTACAGTGTAATTCAGTATTTTTCAGACTTGTTTCTTGGGTCCGCCCACAATTCGTCCAACCGAGCTTCATTTCACCTGGCCGACCCTGCTAAATCCATCCTACTGCATCGTGTGTTTTTGATAACAAGGTAAGAGTCACTTGTACCTTGATGTGTCATTTTCTGTTTGAATTACTTTATATATATATTTATAAAGTCCGAAATGACATAGCGTCACAGTCAGCATCACAGACACTATCGTTGACCACGCGCATGTACCGCCCGCATGCTAGCCAGCTAAGTTTTCTTCTTTTTTGTCATAGTCATCATAAAAGATGATAACTTGCAACATATGTCTACGACTTGCAGCAATGTATTTGCGTATGTTAGACACATGCAAAGTCATAGTTGTATGCCTAATGCATCGTTTAAGTGTGCTTTCCCTAAATGCACAAGAGTTTTTTCCAACTTCTCAGCCTTCAAAACTCACAGCCATCGTCATAAATATGGCAAGAGTAGGACTGATATGTATAGCGCAGAAGGTTTACCTTGTAATATTGTCTCATGTAGCGCGAAGTGCGATGATTTACGGGCCCTTCTCCTGCATTTGAAAAGTCATATTACCGAAGGTAGGACAGTTACGTGCCCCTTCAGTCAATGTGAAAAAAGATTTACAGTTAAGTCTACTTTCACATCGCACGCGTCAAGGAAGCACTACGGCTACACTGAACGAAGTTTGACTTGATCAACAGCAAATCCAAGCAGCTCTTGTGTTATTAACACTGATGATGACTATTGTGATATGCAACTTGAGAATTCAGGATATTCCTGTTATAAAGACATGGAGGACTACTTGCATTAAAAAAATGTTCACAGCACTGAAAAAAGGTTGAGAACCACTGCCTTAGGACAGTGGTTCTCAACCTTTTTTCAGTGATGTACCCCTGTGAACATTTTTTAAATTCAAGTACCCCCTAATCAGAGCAAAGCCTTTTTGGTTGAAAAAAAGAGATAAAGAAGTAAAATACAGCACTATGTCATCAGTTTCTGATTTATTAAATTGTATAACAGTGCAAAATATTGCTCATTTGTTGTGGTCTTTCTTGAACTATTTGGAAAAAAAGATATAAAACTAACTAAAAACTTGTTGAAAAATAAACAAGTGATTCAATTATAAATAAAGATTTTTACACATAGAAGTAATCAACTTAAAGTGCCCTCTTTGGGGATTGCAATAGAGATCCATCTGGATTCATGAACTTCATTCTCAACATTTCTTCACAAAAAAAGAAATCTTTAACATCAATATTTATGGAACATGTCCACTACGCTTTAACCAAGCCTCCATTGTTTTCTACATGGATAGTTGATTGACAGTTGGTGCCGTGTGGCACCGCCAGGTAGGGTCAAACCATCGTGGCATGGGGGAAACTCTGGCTTTATGGTAATGAATGGAATAGCCTACTTGATTAGTTGTTCAGTTTATGAACTTACATTCATATTTTGTCGAAGTATTATTCAATAAATATATTTATAAAGGATTTTTGAATTGTTGCTATTTTTAGAATATTTAAAAAAAATCTCACGAACCCCTTGGCATACCTTCAAGTACCCCCAGGAGTACGCGTACCCCCATTTGAGAACCACTGCCTTAGGAGACTAGATGTAAACAGAGGAAAGAGAGAGCGAGTGAGGTGGCCATTCCAAATACTTTTAAAATGCTACCCATATTGGATACTGTTTAGGAACATAAACTGCATTTCTTGACTGTACCAGTTGCTGGTGACAAAGTCACAATAAAACGTTGGATGATCAGCATGGAAGGTGATGTCATCTGCAAAGGCGTCCAACCTAGCTTAATCTCAGGGCTTGCTGCCCTTCTTGCCACCTACTATGTGTTTAACTTGGAATACCAAGAGGAAGGTCCTCGGACATTGGAATTTGTTCAAAGGTAAATCCTCTTGATACTGTTTAAATACTGTTAGGATATTTTATTTTATATTTCTCACCTCTGTTCAGGAATTTGACTTGTCATTTCCCCAATTTGGTGCCTTAAATCAATGACTCTTCTGTTCCTTTGTGGACCTTCTTATTAGTGACCGAAGCACCAGTTTGACTCTAGGATACAGAGAAGGTAGGTAATGTGCAGGTAAAGATATGTTGACTGGGTCAAAGAAGGAAGCACCTGTTTGACCCCAGGATGCAGAAAAAGTAGGTAATTTGCAGGTAAAGATATGTTGACTGGATGATGGCAGGAAGCACCAGTGTGACCCCACTATGCAGGGAAGGTAGGTAATGTGCGGGTGAAGGTATGTTGAATGGGTGAAAGAAGGAAGCGCAGGTGTGGTCGAGGCCATGCAGACAAGGTAGGTATGTGCAGGTGAAGATATGTTGTATGGTGAAAGAAAGAAGCACCAGTGTGACCCAAGGATGCAGGGAAGGTAGGTAATGTGCAGGTAAAGATATGTTGAATGGGTGAAGGCAGGAAACACCAGCTAGACGCCAGGATACAGAGAAGGTAGGTAATGTGCAGGTAAAGATATGTTGAATGAGTAAAGGCAGGAAACACCAGCTTGACTCCAGGATACAGAGAAGGTAGGTAATGTGCAGGTAAATATATGTTAATGGGTAAAGGTAGAAAGCACCAGCGTGACCACACTATGCAGAGAAGGTAGGTAATGCGCAGGTAAAGATATGTTGAATGGGTAAAGGCAAGAAGCACCAGTGTGACCCCAGGATGCAGAGAAGGTAGGTAAAGAGCAGGTAACGATATGTTAAATGGGTGAAAGCAGGAAACATCAGCGTAAATACACGGTCCCGTGGATGGAGAGAAAACATAAATAGAGAGAGGGATTGGGGAGGCTTTAGCATTGTCTTCCTCTCTGAATTTGTCTTAATGGGTTTTAGAGCATTCACTCATCTACAGCTGTGGTTATGGTATAGGCTCACATATATCCTAAAATTGATATTAATATTTGTGCATATTCCTAAATAACAATGTGAGGGGGGTTCTGTATCGACTGCAAGTAATCTTCAATCACAACAGAATATCTAATATGCTTTCTCTCTTTTTTAGGCGATTCATTGGCGTTAACCCTGAGAGGGGAACAAAGGCTAGCCAGGGAAAGGTGGTGTCCAAGAAGACCGGGAAGCTGGTCCAGAAAAAGGCAGCAACTGTAAATCCTCACGTAGCCACCCTTATAAAACATCTCACAGACTTTGAGTGGGGCTTTATGTAGCCGACAACTAAACACTGGACTCGTGTTCAGTGTTTTGTCTCCAGTTAGAAATTAAGTGGACATGTTATAAATGTTCAAATGCTTTACTGAAAATAAGAAGAATGCACTAAATGTACATTGAATGTGTTTGATGCACTTTAAAATAATTGGTTAATAAAAACATAATCTTGCAAGGCCATTTCTCCAGTCATTTTTATGCCAGCAGATTGCAGGGGTTTTGATTTTGAAAAATTAAAAGTTCAACTCATTAACTTCTAGTGGCATTATAATGTAAAGCTCAGTCTATAGTGCTTACAATTATTTTACTGTAATTAACTGTTAATGGATATTACAGTAGATACACTAAAATAACAGTGTAATGCCGCTAAACAGATGACAGTATTATGCTGTGAAGCGTATATTTGATACAGCACAGTACTGTGATACTTTTTAAAGTAATAAACTGTAGTGATAGATCACAGTATGTGTGCTGTAGAAAAACAGTTTTATACTGGAACCATTAGCTGCCAGTAGGTTACTGTAATTAAACGGTGAAAATTCTTACAGTAAGGGAGAGACCCGCCACCCAGCGGAGAAAACTCATTTCGGCCACTTGTACCCGTGACCTTGTCCTTTCGGTCATAACCCAAAGCTCAAGACCATAGGTGAGGATTGGAACGTAGATTGACCGGTAAATTGAGAGCTTTTCCTTCTGGCGCAGCTCCTTCTTACCACAACGAATCGATATAGCGTCCTCATTACTGAAGACGCCGCACCGATCAGCCTGTGCATCTCACGATCCACTCTTCCCTCACTCATGAACAAGACTCCAGGTACTTGAACTCATCCACTTGGGGCAAGATCTCCTGCCCAACTTCGAGATGGCACTCCACCCTTTCCCGGGCGAGAACCTTGGACTTGGAGGTGCTGATTCTCATCCCAGTCGCTTCACACTCGGCTGCGAACCAATCCAATGAGAGCTGAAGATCCTGGCCAGTTAAAGCCATAAGGACCACATCATCTGCAAAAAGGAGAGACCTAATCCTGCAGCCACCAAACCGGATCCCCTAAACGCCATGACTGCGCCTAGAAATTCTGTCCATAAAATGTATGAACACATTTGGTGACAAAGGGCAGCCAACACAAGGGTTGGACTCCGGTCCAACCCTCACTGGAAAGGGGTCCGACTTACTGCTGGCAATGCGGACCAAGCTCTGACACTGATCATACAGGGAGCGACCCGCCACAATCAGACATGCCGATACCCCATACTCTCTGAGCACTCCCCACAGGACTTCCCGGGGTGGCCACGGTCGAATGTCTTCTCCAAGTCCACAAAGCACATGTAGACTGGTTGGACAAACTCCCATGCACACTCAAGGACCCTGCCGAGAGTATAGATCTGGTCTACCGTTCCACGACCAGGACGAAAACCACAGTGTTCGTCCTGGATCCGAGGTTCCTCCTCTCCAGTACACATGAATAGACCTTACCGGGAAGGCTGAGGAGTGTGATCTACGATAGTTGGAACACACCCTCCGGTTCCCCTTCTTAAAGAGAGGAACCACCACCCCGGTCTGCCAATCCAGAGGTACCGCCCCTGATGTCCACGCGATGTTTCAGAGTCTTGTCAACTAAAACAGCCCCACAGCATCCAGAGCCTTAAGGAACTCCGGACGGAGCTCATCCACCCCCGGGGCCTTGCCACCGAGGAGCTTTTTAACTACCTTGGCAACCTCAGCCCCAGAAATAGGAGAGCCCACCACAGATTCCCCAGGCACTACTTGGCCTGTCGGTATGCCCGCTGCCTCTGGAGTCCCATGAGCCAAAAGGACCAGATAAGCTCTTTCTTCAGCTTGACGGCATCCCGCACTGCTGGTGGCCACCAGCGGGTTCTAGGATTACCGCCACGACAGGCACCAAACACCTTGCGGCCACAGCTCCAATCAGCTGGCTTGACAAGAGAGGCACGGAACATGATCCATTCAGACTCAATGTCCAGCACCTCCTTTGTGACATGTTCAAAGTTCCTCCGGAGGTGGAAAAAGAAACTCTCTCTGACAGGAGACTCTGCTAGGCATTCCCAAAAGACTCTCACAATGCTTTTGGGCCTGCCAGGTATGTCCGGGATCCTACCCCACCATCGGAGCCAGCTCACCAGGTGGTGATCGGTAGAAAGCTCGCCCCTCTCTTCACCCGAGTGTCCAAAACATGAGGCCGCAAATCCCATGACACAACTACAAAGTCAATTATGGAACTGCGGCCGAGGGTGTCCTGGTGCCAAGTGCACATATGGACACCCTTATGTTTGAACATTGTGTTTGTTATGGACAATCCGTGACGAGCACAAAAGTCCAATAACAAAGCACCACTTGGGTTCAGATCCGGGTGGCCATTTTTCCCAATCACGACTCTCCAGGTTTCAAAGTCGTTGCCAACATGAGCGTTGAAGACCCCCATCAAAACAAGGGAATCACCCGAGGGAGCAATCTCAAGGGAATCCAAAAAGAGTGGGTACTCTGAGCTGCTGTTTGGTGCGTAAACACCAACAACAGTCAGGACCCGTCACCCAACCCGAAAGCGGAGGGAAGCTACCATCTCGTCTTCTGGGTTAAGTCCAACGTGCAGGCTTTGAGCCGGGGGGCAACAAGAATTGCCAACCCAGCCTCTCATTACTTGCAACGCCAGAGTGGAAGAGAGTCCAACCCCTCTTGAGAGAACAGGTTCCAGAGCCCTTGCTGTGCGTCGAAGTGAGTCCAGCTTTATCTAGCCGGGAACTTCTCCACCTCGCGAGGTGACGTTCCACGTCCCAAGAGCGAGCTTATGTAGCTGATAATCGGACCGCCAAGTGCCCTGCCTTCGGCTCCCGCCCAGCTAACACTGCACCCGACCTCTATGACCCAGCCCATGAGTGGTGAGCCTATTGCAGGGGGGACCCACGTTGCCTCTTCGAGCTGGGCCCCATGGGCACCAGTCGCTCGCCATCGTGCCCCACCTCTGGGCCTCCACAGGGGAGCCACGGTGACCCGCGTCCGGGCGAGAAAATATCTAGGTCCTCGATTTGTACTTTTAATAAAGGTCTTTGAGCTGCTCTTTGTCTGATTCCTCACCTAGGACCTGTTTGTCTTGGGGGACCCTACCAGGGGGCATAGAAGCCCCCGGACAACATAGCTCCTAGGATCAGTGGGACACGCAAACCACAAAGGTGGCGGCTCAGAAAGCAGGTTATATAAACATAACTCCAAAACCAAACATGCAAGATGTCTAAACATGTCTGTAATATTGTATCAATGTGAGTTTTACTAGAATCGGTTGTTTTTTTAAGGCTTGCAAACACAAAAAGTTTTTTTTACTCAATATGACAGTAAGTTCTTAAAATGCTGAGATAATGTGAAAAAAACAATACAAATGTATTCCAACATGATTCCTAAACCAAACATGCAAAATGTCTAAAAATGCCTGTAATATTGAATCCATGTGAGTTTTACTAGAATCATTTGTTTTTGTAAGGTTTGCAAACACAAAAATTGAGTTTTATGACAGACACAAGTTAGTTTTTTTTACTCATTATAACAGTATAGATGTCATACTATATATTAAAGTTATATGAACATAACTCCAAAACCAAACGTGCATTATGTCCAAAATTGCCTGTAATATTGTATAGATGTGAGTTTTACTAGAATCACGTTTGCAAATACAAAAATTGGGTTTTATCACAGTATACTGTCACACTCAATATGACAGTATAACTGTCATACTAAATCCATCCATTTTCTTCCGCTTATCCGAGGTCGGGTTGCGGGGGCAGCAGCCTAAGCAGAGAGCCCAGACTTCCCTCTCCCCAGCCACTTCGTCCAGCTCTTCTCGGGGGATCCCGAGGCGTTCCCAGGCCATAGTCTTTCCAATGTATCGTAGGTCTTCCCCATGGCCTCCTGCCGTTCGGACCTAGGGAGGCGTTCGGGTGGCATCCTGAGCAGATGCCCGAACCACCTCATCTGGCTCCTCTCAATGTGGAGGAGCAGCGGCTTTACACTGAGTTCCTCCCAGATGACAGAACTTCTCACCCTATCTCTAAGGGAGAGACCCACCACCCGGCGGAGGAAACTCATTTCGGCCGCTTGTACCCGTGACCTTGTCCTTTCGGTAATAACCCAAAGCTCATGACCATAGGTGAGGATGGGACCGTTGATCGACCGGTAAATTGAAAGCTTTTCCTTCTGGCTCAGCTCCTTCTTCACCACAACGGATCGATATAGCGTCCTCATTACTGAAGACGCCGCACCGATCCGCCTGTAGATCTCACAATCCACTCTATCCTCACTCGTGAACAAGACTCCTAGGTACTTGAACTCCTTCACTTGGGGCAAGATCTCTTTCCCAACCTCGAGATGGCACTCCACCCTTTCCCGGGCGAGAACCATGGACTCGGACTTGGAGGTGCTGATTCTCATCCCAGTCGCTTCACTGCGAACCGATCCAATGAAAGCTGAAGATCTTGGCCAGTTGAAGCCATCAGGACCACATCATCTGCAAAAGCAGAGACCTAATCCTGCAGCCACCAAACCAGGCGCAGTCATGGCGTTGAGGGGATCCTCAAAGCCATGACTGCGCCTAGATATTCTGTCCATTAAAGTTATGAACAGAATCGGTGACAAAGGGCAGCCTTGGCGGAGTCCAACCCTCACTGGAAAGGGGTCCGACATACTGCCGGCAATGCGGACCAAGCTCTGACACTGATCATACCGTGAGACACCCGCCACAATCAGACATGCCGATACTCCATACTCTCTGAGCACTCCCCACAGGATTTACCGGGGGCCAAGGTCGAATGTCTTCTCCAAGTCCACAAAACTTATGTAGACTGGTTGGGCAAACTCCCATGCACACTCAAGGACCCTGCCGAGAGTATAGAGCTAGTCTACCGTTCCACGACCAGGACGAAAACCACACTGTTCATCCTGGATCCGAGGTTCCTCCTCTCCATTACACATGAATAGACCTTACCGGGAAGGCTGAGGAGTGTGATCTACGATAGTTGGAACACACCCTCCGGTTCCCCTTCTTAAAGAGAGGAACCACCACCCCGGTCTGCCAATCCAGAGGTACCGCCCCCGATGTAGACGCAATGTTGCAGAGTCTTGTCAACCAAGACTGCCCCACAGCATCCAGAGCCTTAAGGAACTCCGGACGGAGCTCACACCCCTGGGCCTTGCCACCGAGGAGCTTTTTAACTACCTTGGCAACCTCAGCCCCAGAAATAGGAGAGCCCACCACAGACTTCCCAGGCACTGTTTCCTCATAGGAAGACGTGTTGGTGGGACTGAGGAGGTCTCGCTTGGCCTGTCGGTATGCCCACTGCCTCTGGAGTCCCATGAGCCAAAAGGACCCGGTGGCTCTTTCTTCAGCTTGACAGCATCCCTCACTACTGGTGGATTACCGCCACGACAGGCACCAAACACCTTGCGGCCACAGCTTCAATCAGCTGGCTCAACAAGAGAGGAACGGAACATGGTCCACTCAGACTCAATGTCCAGCACCTCCCTCGTGACATGTTCAAAGTTCTTCCGGACATGTTCAAAGTTCTTCAGGAGACTCTGCTAGGTGTTCCCAGCAGACCCTTACAATGCGTTTGGGCCTGCCAGGTCTGACCGGCATCCTCCCCTACCATCGGAGCCAGCTCACCACCAGGTGGTGGTTGGTAGAAAGCTCTGCCCCTCTCTTCACCGAGTGTCCAAAACATGAGGCCGCAAATCCCATGACACAACTACAAAGTCAATCATGCGGCCGAGGGTGTCCTTGTGCCAAGTGCACATATGGACACCCTTATGTTTGAACATTGTGTTTGTTATGGACAATCCGTGACAAGCACAAAAGTCCAATAACAAAGCACCACTTGGGTTCAGATCCGGGTGGCCATTTTTCCCAATCACGACTCTCCAGGTTTCACTGTCGTTGCCAACATAGCGTTGAAGTCCACCAGCAGAACAAGGGAATCACCCTAGGGAGCACTCTCCAGTACTCCCTCAAGGGAATCCAAAAAGAGTTGGTACTCTGAGCTGCTGTTTGGTGTGTAAACACAAACAACAGTCAGGACCCGTCACCCAACCCGAAGGCTGAAGGAAGCTACCATCTCGTCTATTGGGTTTAAAGTCCAACGTGCAGGCTTTGAGCCGGGGGGGCAACAAGAATTGCCACCCCAGCCTCTCATTAGTTGCAACGCCAGTGTGGAATCTCTTCCACTCTGGCATTGCAAGTAATGAAAGTTCAGCTCAGTCCAGCCCCTCTGAGAGAACAGGTTCCAGAGCCCTTGCTGTGAGTCCAACTATATCTAGCCGGGAACGTCTCCACCTCAAGCACCAGCTCAGGCTCCTTCCCTCCCAGCGAGGTGACGTTCCATGTCCCAAGAGCGAGCTTATGTACCTGATAATCGGACCACCAAGTGCCCTGCCTTCGGCTGCCGCCCAGCTCACACTGCACCCTCTATGACCCAGCCCATGAGTGGTGAGCCCTGGAGGGGGGATCCACGTTGCCTCTTCGAGCTGAGCACGGCTGGGCCCCATGGGGACAGGCCCGTCAATCGCCATCGTGCCACACCTCTGGGCCTGGCTCCACAGGGGAGCCACGGTGACCACGGCGAGAAAAAATCTAGGTCCTCAATTGTAGTTTTAATAAAGGTCTTTGAGCTGCTCTTTGTCTGATCCCTCACCTAGGACCTGTTTGTCTTGGGAGACCATAGAAGCCCCCGGACAACATAGTTCCTGGATCAGTGGGACACGCAAACCACAAAGGTGGCGGCTCAGAAAGCAGGTTATATAAATATAACTCCAAAACCAAACATGCAATATGTCTAAACATGCCTGTAATATTGTATCAATGTGAGTTTTCCTAGAATCGGTTGTTTTTGTAAGGTTTGCAAATACAAAAATTAGGTTTTACTCACAATGACAAAATCACACTCAATATGACAGTTATTTAAACATAACTCATAAACCACACAAAAAAATGGCTAATAATGCCTGAAATAATGAATCATTGGGAGTTTTACTGAGTTTTACATTTTGCAAACACAAAAAGTAGTTTTTTACTTGACTTTAAAGTTCTTAGAACCCTGAGATAATGGGAAAAAAGCAATAAAAATGTATTTAAACCTAACTCCTAAACAACACATGCAAAATGGCTAATAATGCCTAGGGAGACATGTAACGTTGTTAGTTTAAAAAAATGATCTTTTGTAAAGATATCAAAGACACCAGCTAGTTTTTTTTATTCAATATGACAGTATAACAGTCATACTAAATATGAAAGTTATATAAACATAACTCCAAAACCAAACATGTGTCATGTCTAAAAATGCCTGTAATAATGTATTTATGTGAGTTTGTAAGGTTTGCAAAAACAAAAAGTAGTTTTTTACTCAATATGAAAGTAATGTTCTTAGAATCCTGAGATAATGCGAAAAAAGCAATACAAATGTATTCAAACACAAATTTTAAACCAAACATGTAAAATGTCTAAAAATGCCTGTAATATTGAATCTATATAAGTTTTACTAGAATCAATTGTTTTTGTAAGGTTTGCAAATACAAAAATTAGGTTTTACACATAATGACATTAAAACTGTAACACTCAATATGACAATTATTTATGTATAACTCCTAACCACACATGAAACATGTCTAATAATGCGTGAAAAAATGTATCTTTGTGAGTGTTACTAGAAACATTTTCTTTTGTAAGGTTTGCAAAGCCAGGTTAGTTTTTTTTACTCAATATGACAGTATAACTGCCACACTCAATATGACAGTTATTTAAACATAACTCTTAAACTACACATGAAAAATGACTAACAATGCCTGAAATAATGCATTCTTCTAAGTTTTACTCGAAACATATGCTTTTTTAAGGCTTGCAAACACAACAATTATTTTTTTACTCAATATGACAGTAATGTTCTAAAATTCTGAGATAATACGAACAAATTAATAAAAATGATTCCAACATAATTCCTAAACCAAACATGCAAAATGTCTAAAAATGTCTGTAATATTGAATCCATGTGAGTTTTACTAGATTTAAATGATTTTGTAAGGTTTGCAAATACATAAATTAGGTTTTACTTACTATGTCATAACTGACAGTATATGACAGTTATTTAACCATAACTCAAACCACACATGAAAAATGGCTAATAATGCCTGAAATAATGCATCCTTGGCAGTTTTACTCGAAACACATGCTTTTTTAAATCTTGCAAACACAAAAAGTAGTTTTTTTACTCAATATGACTGTAATGTTCTTAAAATCCTGAAATAATGCGAAAAAGCAACAAAAATGTATTTAAACATAATTCCTAAACAACCCATGCAAAATGGCTAATAATGCCTTGAGACATGTATCTTTGTTAGTTTTACTAGAAAATTATATTTTGTAAAGTTTGCAAAGACACAAGCTAGTTTTTTTAAAATTAAATATGACAGTATAACAGTCATATTAAATATAAAAGTTATATAAACATAACTCCAAAACCAAACATGTGTCATGTCTAAAAATGCCTGTAATAATGTATTTATGTGAGTTTGTAAGGTTTGCAAAAACAAAAAGTAGTTTTTTACTCAATATGAAAGTAATGATCTAAGAATCCTGAGATAATGCGAAAAAAGCATTAAAATGTCTTTAAACATAATTCCTAAACAACCCATGCAAAATGGGCGATAATGCCTGGAGACATGTATCTTTGTTAGTTTTACTAGAACAATGATCTTTTGTAAAGTTTGCAAAGACACAAGCTAGTTTTTTTTATTCAATATGACAGTATAACAGTCATACTAAATATGAAAGTTATATAAACATAACTCCAAAACCAAACATGTGTCATGTCTAAAAATGCCTGTAATAATGTATTAACGTGAGTTTGTAAGGTTTGCAAAAACAAAAAGTAATTTTTTACTCAATATGAAAGTAATGATCTTAAAATCCTGAGATAATGCGGAAAAAGCAATAAAAATGTATTTAAACATAATTCCTAAACAACCCAGGCAAAATGGGTAATAATGCCTGGAGACATGTATCTTTGTTAGTTTTACTAGGAAATGTATATTTTGTAAAGTTTGCAAAGACACAAGCTAGTTGTTTTTATTCAATAAGACAGTATACCAGTCATACTAAATATGAAAGTTATATAAACATAACACCAGAACCAAACATGTGTCATGTCTAAAATTGCCTATAATAATGTATTTATGTGAGTTTGTAAGGTTTGCAAAAACAAAAAGTAGTTTTTTACTTAATATGAAAGTAATGATCTAAGAATCCTGAGATAATGCGAAAAAAGCAATAAAAATGTCTTTAAACATAATTCCTAAACAACCCATGCAAAATGGGTAATAATGCCTGGAGACATGTATCTTTGTTAGTTTTACTAGAAAAATGATCTTTTGTAAAGTTTGCAAAGACACAAGCTAGTTTTTTTTAATTCAATATGACAGCATAACAGTCATATTAAATATAAAAGTTATATAAACATAACTCCAAAACCAAACATGTGTCATGTCTAAAAATGGCTGTATTAATGTATTTTTGTGAGTTTGTAAGGTTTGCAAAAACAAAAAGTAGTTTTTTACTCAATATGAAAGTAATGATCTAAGAATCCTGAGATAATGCGAAAAAAGCAATAAAAATGTATTTAAACATAATTCCTAAACAACCCATGCAAAATGGGTAATAATGCCTGGAGACATGTATCTTTGTTAGTTTTTCTAGAAAAATTATATTTTGTAAAGTTTGCAAAGACACAAGCTAGTTTTTTTAAATTTAATATGACAGTATAACAGTCATACTAAATATAAAAGTTATATAAACATAACTCCAAAACCAAACATGTGTCATGTCTAAAAATGTCTGTAATAATGTACTTATGTGAGTTTGTAAGGTTTGCAAAAACAAAAAGTAGTGTTTTACTCAATATGAAAGTAATGATCTTAGAATCCTGAGATAATGCGAAAAAAGCAATACAAATGTATTCAAACACAACTTTTAAACCAAACATGTAAATTGTCTAAAAATGCCTGTAATATTGAATCTATGTAAGTTTTACTAGAATCAATTGTTTTTGTAAGGTTTGCAAATACAAAAATTAGGTTTTACACATAATGACATTATAACTTTAACACTCAATATGAAAGTTATTTAATTATAACTCCTAAATACACATGAAACATGTTTAATAGCGTGAAAAAAATTATCTTTGTGAGTGTTGCTAGAAACATTTTCTTTTGTAAGGTTTGCAAAGACACAAGTTAGTTTTTTTTAACTCAATACGACAGTATAACGCCACACTCAATATGACAGTTATTTAAACATAACTCCTAAACCACACCTGAACAATGGCTAATAATGCCTGAAATAATGCATCTTTGGGAGTTTTACTGGAAACATATGCTTTTTTTAAGGCTTGCAAACACAACAATTATTTTTTTACTCAATATGAGAGTAATGTTCTAAAAATCCTGAGATAATGTGAAAAAAGCAATACAAATGTATTACAACATAATTCCTAAACCAAACATGCAAAATGTCTGAAAATGCCTGTAATATTGAATCCATGTGAGTTTTATTTGAATCAGTTGTATGGTTTGCTATTACAAAAATTGGGTTTTATGACAAACACAAGTTAGTTATTTTACTCAATATAACAGTTTAGCGGTCATACTATATATGAAAGTTATATAAACATAACTCCAAAATCAAACATGCATTATGTCCAAAACTGCCTGTAATATTGTATATATGTGAGTTTTACTAGAATCAGGGTTGCAAATACAAAAATTGGGTTTTATGACAGTATACTGTCACACTCAATATGACAGTTATTTAAACATAACTCAAACAACACATGCAAAATGGCTAATAATGCCTGGTGCATGTATCTTAGTTAGTTTTACTGGAAAAATTGTATTTTGTAAGGTTTGCAAAGACACAAGTTAGTTGTTTTTTTTATTCAATATGACAGTATAACTGTCATACTAAATATGAAAGTTATATATACACATCACTCTAAAACCAAACATGCATTATGTCTAAAAATGCCTGTAATATTGTATCTGTGTGAGTTTAACTAGATTTAGTTGTTTTTGTAAGGTTTGCAAATACAAAATAAGGGTTTTACTCACTATGACAGTTTACTGTCACACTCAATCTGACAGTTATTTATTTAAACATAAGTCCTAAACCACACATGCAAAATGGCTAATAATGCCTGGAGATATGTATCTTTGTGAGTTTTACTAGAAACATTATATTGTGTAAGGTTTAGTTAGTTTTTGTACTCAATCTGACAGTATAACTGTCATTCTAAATCCATCCATTTTCTTCCGCTTATCCGAGGTCGGGTTGCGGGGGCAGCAGCCTGAGCAGAAAATCCCAGACTTCCCTCTCCCCAGCCACTTCGTCCAGCTCTTCTCGGGGTATTCCGAGGCGTTCCCAGGCCAGCCGGGGACATAGTCTTTCCAATGTGTCCTAGGTCTTCCCCGTGGCCTCCTGCCACACCTCCCTAGAGGCGTTCGGGTGGCATCCTGAGCAGATGCCCGAACCACCTCATGGCTCCTCTCAATGTGGAGGAGCAGCGGCTATACTTTGAGTTCCTCCCGGATGACAGAGCTTCTCACCCTGTCTCTAAGGGAGAGACCCACCACCCGGCAGAGGAAGCGCCGGGTGGTGAAGCTGGGAACGTAGATCGACGGTAAATTGAGAGCTTTTCCTTCTGGCTCAGCTCCTTCTTCACCACAACGGATCGATATAGCGTCCTCAATACTGAAGACGCCGCACCAATCCGCCTGTGGATCTCTCGATCCACTCTATCCTCACTCGTGAACAAGACTCCTAGGTACTTGAACTCCTCCACTTGGGGCAAGATCTCCTCCCCAACCTGGAGATGGCACTCGACCCTTTCCTGCGCGAGAACCATGGACTTGGACTTGGAGGTGCTGATTCTCATCCCAGTCGCTTCACACTCAAGGACCCTGCCGAGAGTATAGACCTGGTCTACCGTTCCACGACCAGGACGAAAACCACGCTGTTCATCCTGGATCCGAGTTTCCTCCTCTCCAGTAGACGTGAATAGACCTTACCGGGAAGGCTGAGGAGTGTGTTTCACGATAGTTGGAACACACCCTCCGGTTCCCCTTCTTAAAGAGAGGAACCACCACCCCGGTCTGCCAATCCAGAGGTACCGCCCCCAATGTTCACGCGATGTTGCAGAGTCTTGTCAACCAAGACAGCCCCACAGTATCCAGAGCCTTAAGGAACTCATCCACCACCGGGGCCTTGCCACAGAGGAGCTTTTTAACTACCTAGGCAACCTAAGCCCCAGAAATAGGAGAGTCCACCACAGATTCCCCAGGCACTGCTTGGCCTGTCGGTATGCCCGCTGCCTCTGGAGTCCCATGAGCCAAAAGGACCCGATAGGCTCTTTCTTCAGCTTGACGGCATCCCTCACTGCTGGTGGCCACCAGCGAGTTCTAGGATTACCGCCACGACAAGCACCAAACACCTTGCGGCCACAGCTCCAATCAGCAGGCTCGACAAGAGAGGCACGGAACATGGTCCACTCAGACTCAATGTCCAGCACCTCCCTCGTGACATGTTCAAAGTTCTTCCTTATGTTTGAACATTGTGTTTGTTATGGACAATCCGTGACGAGCACAAAAGTCCAATAACAAAGCACCACTTGGGTTCAGATCCGGGTGGCCATTTTTCCCAATCACGACTCTCCAAGTTTCACTGTCCTTGCCAACATGAGCATTGAAGTCCCCCAACAGAACAAGGGAATCACCCGAGGGAGCACTCTCCAGTACTCCCTCAAGGGAATCCAAAAAGAGTGGGTACTCTGAGCTGCTGTTTGGTGCGTAAACACAAACAACAGTCAGGACCCGTCACCCAACCCGAAGGCGGAGGGAAGCTACCATCTCGTCTACTGGGTTAAAGTCCAACGTGCAGGCTTTGAGCAACAACAATTGCCACCCCAGCCTCTCATTGCTTGCAACGCCAGAGTGGAAGAGAGTCCAGCCCCTCTTGAGAGAACAGGTTCCAGAGCCCTTGCTGTGCGTCAAAGTGAGTCCAACTATATCTAGCCGGAACTTCTTCACCTCGCGCACCAGCTCAGGCTCTTTCCCTCCCAGCGAGGTGACGTTCCACGTCCCAAGAGCGAGCTTATGTAGCCGATAATCGGACCGCCAAGTGCCCTGCCTTCGGCTGCCGGCCAGTTCACACTGCATCCGACCTCTATGACCTCAATGGGCCCATGAGTGGTGAGCCCATTGGAGGGTTGACCCACGTTGCCTCTTCGAGCTGAGCCCGGCAGGGCCCCATGGAGACAGGCCCGGCCACCAGTCGCTCGCCATCGTGCCCCACCTCTGCGCCTGGCTCCACAGGGGTGACCTGCGCCTGGGCGAGAAAAAATCTAGGTCCTCGATTTGTACTTGTCATAAAGGTCTTTGAGCTGCTCTTTGTCTGATCCCTCACCTAGGACCTTTTCTCAGGGGATCCCGAGGCGTTCCCAGGCCAGCCGGGAGACATAGTGTTCCCAATGTGTCCTGGGTCTTCCCCGTGGCCTCCAGGATGACAGAGCTTCACCTTCACCAGGGGTGTCAAACTCAAATACAGAGTGGGCCAAAGTTTAAAACTGAACAAAGCCGCGGGCCAAGGTTGAACAAATTAACCTTTTAATAGGGACCCAAACAAGTTTTGCATTGAATATTGAACAAGCAAGGCTTATATAACTTTATAGTGACATGCAAAATGGAGTTTCAAATAATAATAATAATAATTAAAAAATATCAATTGCATATCAAATACAATTTAAATAAAAATTGAATGCCTCTTTTCTATTTGCAGCCTTCTGAGGTAAATATCAACATTAACTTTTTCCACAGGCTAATAAATTTGAAAATAAAATAACAATGAATAAAACAACCATTCAGGACTTTAAACTGCTCAGTTTGCAACACACTGATCTAATTTGATGTGCCCAAGCCAGATACCTGGCATCTTTTTTTAGATGCTAGTTCTTTAATGTCGGGGCTCAGGCTTTGAGCTGAGGCAACTTTCATTATCGAACGAAGGTGTTCAAAAGTCATATCTCGTACACCCAATTCTAACATCATTCACACCCAGTCACAAGATATGTGCAGCTTCAGCACGCATACACAAATGAATGCAACGCATACTTCATCAACAGCGATACAGGTTACACTGAGGGTGCCAGTATAAAAAACTTTAACACTGTTAGAAATATACGCCACACTGTGAACCCACACCAAACAAAAATAAAAAAACACTTTTCGGGAGAACATCCGCACCGTAACATAACATAAACACAAAAGAACAAATACCCAGAATCTTTTGCAGCACTAACTCTTTCGGGACGCTACAAAATACACCCCCGCTACCACCAAACCACCCCCCCCCACACACACACACCTTGTAGCGTCCCGGAAGATTTAGTGCTACAAAGGGTTCCGGGTATTTCTTCTGTTGTGTTTATGTTGTGTTACGGTGCGGATGTTCTCCCAAAATGTGTTTGTCATTCTTGTTTGGTGTGGATTCACAGTGTGGCGTATATTTCTAAAAGTCTTAAAGTTTTTTATTTGGCTACCGTCAGTGTAACCTGTATCGCTGTTGATGAAGTATGCGTTGCATTCAATTGTGTGTGGGTGCAGAAGCTGTACTGACATGAAACTGGGCCGGCACTCGTTTGACTAGCTGAAAAAAAAAAGAAAAAAGTCGGGAGGAGTGCTGGAGTCACTCCCGGGAGGGTTGGCAAGTATTAGAAGTAGCGGTGAATGCGGTGTTACCGCGGCACTGCCGCAATGTATAATCGACGGTCCAGCTTTAGTGTTAATTTGATATTGCCTCAAGAGCCATGTCAAATTACACGTTGGGCCAAATTTGGCCCACGGGCCAGAGTTTGACACCCAGGACCTTCACTGTAAAAAATTACTGTAAAAATAAAAAATAAAATTACAGTTATATACTCCATCCATCCATCCATCCATTTTCTACCGCTTATTCCCTTCGGGTCGCGGGGGGCGCTGGAGCCTATCTCAGCTACAATCAGGCGGAAGGCGGGGTACACCCTGGACAAGTCGCCACCTCATCGCAGGGCCAACACAGATAGACAGACAACATTCACACTCACATTCACACACTAGGGCCAATTTAGTGTTGCCAATCAACCTATCATGTTCTTCTTAAATGCAGTTAAGTACTGTAAATTTTGTTGCATTTTTCAAAAAATATCGACCAGCAGTAAGTTACTGTAAAACCTACAGTGTAATTCAGTATTTTTCAGACTTGTTTCTTGGGTCCGCCCACAATTCGTCCAACCGAGCTTCATTTCACCTGGCCGACCCTGCTAAATCCATCCTACTGCATCGTGTGTTTTTGATAACAAGGTAAGAGTCACTTGTACCTTGATGTGTAATTTTCTGTTTGAATTACTTTATATATATATTTATAAAGTCCGAAATGACATAGCGTCACAGTCAGCATCACAGACACTATCGTTGACCACGCGCATGTACCGCCGCATGCTAGCCAGCTAAGTTTTCTTCTTTTTTGTCATAGTCATCATAAAAGATGATAACTTGCAACATATGTCTACGACTTGCAGCAATGTATTTGCGTATGTTAGACACATGCGAAGTCATAGTTGTATGCCTAATGCATCGTTTAAGTGTGCTTTCCCTAAATGCACAAGAGTTTTTTCCAACTTCTCAGCCTTCAAAACTCACAGCCGTCGTCATAAATATGGCAAGAGTAGGACTGATATGTATAGCGCAGAAGGTTTACCTTGTAATATTGTCTCATGTAGCGCGAAGTGCGATGATTTACGGGCCCTTCTCCTGCATTTGAAAAGTCATATTACCGAAGGTAGGACAGTTACGTGCCCCTTCAAAAATGTGAAAAAAGATTTACAGTTAAGTCTACTTTCACATCGCACGCGTCAAGGAAGCACTACGGCTACACTGAACGAAGTTTGACTTGATCAACAGCAAATCCAAGCAGCTCTTGTGTTATTAACACTGATGATGACTATTGTGATATGCAACTTGAGAATTCAGGATATTCCTGTTATAAAGACATGGAGGACTACTTGCATTAAAAAAATGTTCACAGCACTGAAAAAAGGTTGAGAACCACTGCCTTAGGACAGTGGTTCTCAACCTTTTTTCAGTGATGTACCCCCTGAACATTTTTTAAATTCAAGTACCCCCTAATCAGAGCAAAGCATTTTTGGTTGAAAAAATGAGATAAAGAAGTAAAATACAGCACTATGTCATCAGTTTCTGATTTATTAAATTGTATAACAGTGCAAAATATTGCTCATTTGTTGTGGTCTTTCTTGAACTATTTGGAAAAAAATATATAAAAATAACTAAAAACTTGTTGAAAAATAAACAAGTGATTCAATTATAAATAAAGATTTTTACACATAGAAGTAATCAACTTAAAGTGCCCTCTTTGGGGATTGCAATAGAGATCCATCTGGATTCATGAACTTCATTCTCAACATTTCTTCACAAAAAAAGAAATCTTTAACATCAATATTTATGGAACATGTCCACTACGCTTTAACCAAGCCTCCATTGTTTTCTACATGGATAGTTGATTGACAGTTGGTGCCGTGTGGCACCGCCAGGTAGGGTCAAACCATCATGGCATGGGGGAAACTCTGGCTTTATGGTAATGAATGGAATAGCCTACTTGATTAGTTGTTCAGTTTATGAACTTACATTCATATTTTGTCGAAGCATTATTCAATAAATATATTTATAAAGGATTTTTGAATTGTTGCTATTGTTAGAATATTTAAAAAAAATCTCACGAACCCCTTGGCATACCTTCAAGTACCCCCAGGAGTACGCGTACCCCCATTTGAGAACCACTGCCTTAGGAGACTAGATGTAAACAGAGGAAAGAGAGAGCGAGTGAGGTGGCCATTCCAAATACTTTTAAAATGCTACCCATATTGGATACTGTTTAGGAACATAAACTGCATTTCTTGACTGTACCAGTTGCTGGTGACAAAGTCACAATAAAACGTTGGATGATCGGCATGGAAGGTGATGTCATCTGCAAAGGCGTCCAACCTAGCTTAATCTCAGGGCTTGCTGCCCTTCTTGCCACCTACTATGTGTTTAACTTGGAATACCAAGAGGAAGGTCCTCGGACATTGGAATTTGTTCAAAGTTAAATCCTGTTGATACTGTTAAAATACTGTTAGGATATTTTATTTTATATTTCTCACCTCTGTTCAGGAATTTGACTTGTCATTTCCCCAATTTGGTGCCTTAAATCAATGACTCTTCTGTTCCTTTGTGGACCTTCTTATTAGGGACCGAAGCACCAGTTTGACTCTAGGATACAGAGAAGGTAGGTAATGTGCAGGTAAAGATATGTTGACTAGGTCAAAGAAGGAAGCACCTGTTTGACCCCAGGATGCAGAAAAAGTAGGTAATTTGCAGGTAAAGATATGTTGACTGGATGATGGCAGGAAGCACCAGTGTGACCCCACTATGCAGGGAAGGAAGGGAATGTGCGGGTGAAGGTATGTTGAATGGGTGAAAGAAGGAAGCGCAGGTGTGGTCGAGGCCATGCAGACAAGGTAGGTATGTGCAGGTGAAGATATGTTGTATGGTGAAAGAAAGAAGCACCAGTGTGACCCAAGGATGCAGGGAAGGTAGGTAATGTGCAGGTAAAGATATGTTGAATGGGTGAAGGCAGGAAACACCAGCTAGACGCCAGGATACAGAGAAGGTAGGTAATGTGCAGGTAAAGATATGTTGAATGAGTAAAGGCAGGAAACACCAGCTTGACTCCAGGATACAGAGAAGGTAGGTAATGTGCAGGTAAAGATATGTTGAATGGGTAAAGGTAGAAAGCACCAGCGTGACCACACTATGCAGAGAAAGTAGGTAATGTGCAGGTAAAGATATGTTGAATGGGTAAAGGCAAGAAGCACCAGTGTGACCCCAGGATGCAGAGAAGGTAGGTAAAGAGCAGGTAACGATATGTTAAATGGGTGAAAGCAGGAAACATCAGCGTAAATACACGGTCCCGTGGATGGAGAGAAAACATAAATAGAGAGAGGGATTGGGGAGGCTTTAGCATTGTCTTCCTCTCTGAATTTGTCTTAATGGGTTTTAGAGCATTCACTCATCTACAGCTGTGGTTATGGTATAGGCTCACATATATCCTAAAATTGATATTAATATTTGTGCATATTCCTAAATAACAATGTGAGGGGGGTTCTGTATCGACTGCAAGTAATCTTCAATCACAACAGAATATTTAATATGCTTTCTCTCTTTTTTAGGCGATTCATTGGCGTTAACCCTGAGAGGGGAACAAAGGCTAGCCAGGGAAAGGTGGTGTCCAAGAAGACCGGGAAGCTGGTCCAGAAAAAGGCAGCAACTGTAAATCCTCACGTAGCCACCCTTATAAAACATCTCACAGACTTTGAGTGGGGCTTTATGTAGCCGACAACTAAACACTGGACTCGTGTTCAGTGTTTTGTCTCCAGTTAGAAATTAAGTGGACATGTTATAAATGTTCAAATGCTTTACTGAAAATAAGAAGAATGCACTAAATGTACATTGAATGTATTTGATGCACTTTAAAATAATTGGTTAATAAAAACATAATCTTGCGAGGCCATTTCTCCAGTCATTTTTATGCCAGCAGATTGCAGGGGTTTTGATTTTGAAAAATTAAAAGTTCAACTCATTAACTTCTAGTGGCATTATACTGTAAAGCTCAGTCTATAGTGCTTACAATTATTTTACTGTAATTAACTGTTAATGGATATTACAGTAGATACACTAAAATAACAGTGTAATGCCGCTAAACAGATGACAGTATTATGCTGTGAAGCGTATATTTGATACAGCACAGTACTGTGATACTTTTTAAAGTAATAAACTGTAGTGATAAATCACAGTATGTGTGCTGTAGAAAAACAGTTTTATACTGGAACCATTAGCTGCCAGTAGGTTACTGTAATTAAACGGTGAAAATTCTTACAGTAAGGGAGAGACCCGCCACCCAGCGGAGAAAACTCATTTCGGCCACTTGTACCCGTGATCTTGTCCTTTCGGTCATAACCCAAAGCTCAAGACCATAGGTGAGGATGGGAACGTAGATTGACCGGTAAATTGAGAGCTTTTCCTTCTGGCGCAGCTCCTTCTTACCACAACGAATCGATATAGCGTCCTCATTACTGAAGACGCCGCACCGATCAGCCTGTGCATCTCACGATCCACTCTTCCCTCACTCATGAACAAGACTCCAGGTACTTGAACTCATCCACTTGGGGCAAGATCTCCTGCCCAACCTCGAGATGGCACTCCACCCTTTCCCGGGCGAGAACCTTGGACTTGGAGGTGCTGATTCTCATCCCAGTCGCTTCACACTCGGCTGCGAACCAATCCAATGAGAGCTGAAGATCCTGGCCAGTTAAAGCCATAAGGACCACATCATCTGCAAAAAGGAGAGACCTAATCCTGCAGCCACCAAACCGGATCCCCTCAACGCCATGACTGCGCCTAGAAATTCTGTCCATAAAATGTATGAACACATTTGGTGACAAAGGGCAGCCAACACGAGGGTTGGACTCCGGTCCAACCCTCACTGGAAAGGGGTCCGACTTACTGCTGGCAATGCGGACCAAGCTCTGACACTGATCATACAGGGAGCGACCCGCCACAATCAGACATGCCGATTCCCCATACTCTCTGAGCACTCCCCACAGGACTTCCCGGGGTGGCCACGGTCGAATGTCTTCTCCAAGTCCACAAAGCACATGTAGACTGGTTGGACAAACTCCCATGCACACTCAAGGACCCTGCCGAGAGTATAGATCTGGTCTACCGTTCCACGACCAGGACGAAAACCACAGTGTTCGTCCTGGATCCGAGGTTCCTCCTCTCCAGTACACATGAATAGACCTTACCGGGAAGGCTGAGGAGTGTGATCTACGATAGTTGGAACACACCCTCCGGTTCCCCTTCTTAAAGAGAGGAACCACCACCCCGGCCTGCCAATCCAGAGGTACCGCCCCTGATGTCCACGCGATGTTGCAGAGTCTTGTCAACTAAAACAGCCCCACAGCATCCAGAGCCTTAAGGAACTCCGGACGGAGCTCATCCACCCCCGGGGCCTTGCCACCGAGGAGCTTTTTAACTACCTTGGCAACCTCAGCCCCAGAAATAGGAGAGCCCACCACAGAAATCCCCAGGCACTGCTTGGCCTGTCGGTATGCCCGCTGCCTCTGGAGTCCCATGAGCCAAAAGGACCAGATAAGCTCTTTCTTCAGCTTGACGGCATCCCGCACTGCTGGTGGCCACTAGCGGGTTCTAGGATTACCGCCACGACAGGCACCAAACACCTTGCGGCCACAGCTCCAATCAGCTGGCTTGACAAGAGAGGCACGGAACATGATCCATTCAGACTCAATGTCCAGCACCTCCTTTGTGACATGTTCAAAGTTCCTCCGGAGGTGGAAAAAGAAACTCTCTCTGACAGGAAGAACCTGTCAGAGAGAGGTAAAAAGTGGACTTGAAGTGGGTGTGGCATGGATGATTGTTTGGCGCCCAATAAAAGACTTGATGGAGGATTTTTCAGTCAGCAGATGTTAAAGCAGCATAAATCTACTGGAGCCTATCCCAGTGCACCTTGGCACTGGACAGGTGAAATGACAAACAGGTGTGTACATCAGTCGCGGCGCGGCGCCATAGGCATTCCCAAAAGACTCTCACAATGCGTTTGGGCCTGCCAGGTCTGTCCGGGATCCTACCCCACCATCGGAGCCAGCTCACCAGGTGGTGATCGGTAGAAAGCTCGCCCCTCTCTTCACCCGAGTGTCCAAAACACGAGGCCGCAAATCCCATGACACAACTACAAAGTCAATCATGGAACTGCGGCCGAGGGTGTCCTGGTGCCAAGTGCACATATGGACACCCTTATGTTTGAACATTGTGTTTGTTATGGACAATCCGTGACGAGCACAAAAGTCCAATAACAAAGCACCACTTGGGTTCAGATCCGGGTGGCCATTTTTCCCAATCACGACTCTCCAGGTTTCAAAGTCGTTGCCAACATGAGCGTTGAAGACCCCCAGCAGAACAAGGGAATCACCCGAGGGAGCACTCTCAAGGGAATCCAAAAAGAGTGGGTACTCTGAGCTGCTGTTTGGTGCGTAAACACCAACAACAGTCAGGACCCGTCACCCAACCCGAAAGCGGAGGAAAGCTACCATCTCGTCTTCTGGGTTAAGTCCAACGTGCAGGCTTTGAGCCGGGGGGCAACAAGAATTGCCAACCCAGCCTCTCATTACTTGCAACGCCAGAGTGGAAGAGAGTCCAACCCCTCTTGAGAGAACAGGTTCCAGAGCCCTTGCTGTGCGTCGAAGTGAGTCCAGCTTTATCTAGCCGGGAACTTCTCCACCTCGCGAGGTGACGTTCCACGTCCCAAGAGCGAGCTTATGTAGCCGATATTCGGACCGCCAAGTGCCCTGCCTTCGGCTTCCGCCCAGCTAACACTGCACCCGACCTCTATGACCCAGCCCATGAGTGGTGAGCCTATTGCAGGGGGGACCCACGTTGCCTCTTCGAGCTGGGCCCCATGGGCACCAGTCGCTCGCCATCGTGCCCCACCTCTGGGCCTGGCTCCACAGGGGAGCCACGGTGACCCGCGTCCGGGCGAGAAAATATCTAGGTCCTCGATTTGTACTTTTCATAAAGGTCTTTGAGCTGCTCTTTGTCTGATTCCTCACCTAGGACCTGTTTGTCTTGGGGGACCCTATCAGGGGGCATAGAAGCCCCCGGACAACATAGCTCCTAGGATCAGTGGGACACGCAAACCACAAAGGTGGCGGCTCAGAAAGCAGGTTATATAAACATAACTCCAAAACCAAACATGCAAGATGTCTAAACATGCCTGTAATATTGTATCAATGTGAGTTTTACTAGAATCGGTTGTTTTTTTAAGGCTTGCAAACACAAAACGTTTTTTTTACTCAATATGACAGTAAGTTCTTAAAATGCTGAGATAATGTGAAAAAAGCAATACAAATGTATTCCAACATGATTCCTAAACCAAACATTCAAAATGTCTAAAAATGCCTGTAATATTGAATCCATGTGAGTTTTACTAGAATCATTTGTTTTTGTAAGGTTTGCAAATACAAAAATTTAGTTTTATGACAGACACAAGTTAGTTTTTTTACTCATTATAACAGTATAGATGTCATACTATATATTAAAGTTATATAAACAAAACTCGAAAACCAAACGTGCATTATGTCCAAAATTGCCTGTAATATTGTATAGATGTGAGTTTTACTAGAATCAGGTTTGCAAATACAAAAATTGGGTTTTATGACAGTATACTGTCACACTCAATATGACAGTATAACTGTCATACTAAATCCATCCATTTTCTTCCGCTTATCCGAGGTCGGGTTGCGGGGGCTGTATGTGTGCTGTAGAAAAACAGTTTTATACTGGAACCATTAGCTGCCAGTAGGTTACTGTAATTAAACGGTGAAAATTCTTACAGTAAGGGAGAGACCCGCCACCCGGCGGAGGAAACTCATTTCGGCCGCTTGTACCCGTGACCTTGTCCTTTCGGTCATAACCCAAAGCTCATGACCATAGGTGAGGATGGGAACGTTGATCGACCGGTAAATTGAAAGCTTTTCCTTCTGGCTCAGCTCCTTCTTCACCACAACGGATCGATATAGCGTCCTCATTACTGAAGACGCCGCACCGATCCGCCTGTAGATCTCACAATCCACTCTATCCTCACTCGTGAACAAGACTCCTAGGTACTTGAACTCCTTCACTTGGGGCAAGATCTCTTTCCCAACCTCGAGATGGCACTCCACCCTTTCCCGGGCGAGAACCATGGACTCGGACTTGGAGGTGCTGATTCTCATCCCAGTCGCTTCACTGCGAACCGATCCAATGAAAGCTGAAGATCTTGGCCAGTTGAAGCCATCAGGACCACATCATCTGCAAAAAGCAGAGACCTAATCCTGCAGCCACCAAACCAGGCGCAGTCATGGCGTTGAGGGGATCCTCAAAGCCATGACTGCGCCTAGATATTCTGTCCATTAAAGTTATGAACAGAATCGGTGACAAAGGGCAGCCTTGGCGGAGTCCAACCCTCACTGGAAAGGGGTCCGACATACTGCCGGCAATGCGGACCAAGCTCTGACACTGATCATACAGGGAGACACCCGCCACAATCAGACATGCCAATACTCCATACTCTCTGAGCACTCCCCACAGGATTTACCGGGGGCCAAGGTCGAATGTCTTCTCCAAGTCCACAAAACTTATGTAGACTGGTTGGGCAAACTCCCATGCACACTCAAGGACCCTGCCGAGAGTATAGAGCTGGTCTACCGTTCCACGACCAGGACGAAAACCACACTGTTCGTCCTGGATCCGAGGTTCCTCCTCTCCATTACACATGAATAGACCTTACCGGGAAGGCTGAGGAGTGTGATCTACGATAGTTGGAACACACCCTCCGGTTCCCCTTCTTAAAGAGAGGAACCACCACCCCGGTCTGCCAATCCAGAGGTACCGCCCCCGATGTAGACGCAATGTTGCAGAGTCTTGTCAACCAAGACTGCCCCACAGCATCCAGAGCCTTAAGGAACTCCGGACGGAGCTCATACCCCCGGGGCCTTGCCACCGAGGAGCTTTTTAACTACCTTGGCAACCTCAGCCCCAGAAATAGGAGAGCCCACCACAGACTTCCCAGGCACTGTTTCCTCATAGGAAGACGTGTTGGTGGGACTGAGGAGGTCTCGTTTGGCCTGTCGGTATGCCCACTGCCTCTGGAGTCCCATGAGCCAAAAGGACCCGGTGGCTCTTTCTTCAGCTTGACAGCATCCCTCACTGCTGGTGGATTACCGCCACGACAGGCACCAAACACCTTGCGGCCACAGCTTCAATCAGCTGGCTCAACAAGAGAGGAACGGAACATGGTCCACTCAGACTCAATGTCCAGCACCTCCCTCGTGACATGTTCAAAGTTCTTCCGGACATGTTCAAAGTTCTTCAGGAGACTCTGCTAGGTGTTCCCAGCAGACCCTTACAATGCGTTTGGGCCTGCCAGGTCTGACCGGCATCCTCCCCTACCATCGGAGCCAGCTCACCACCAGGTGGTGGTTGGTAGAAAGCTCTGCCCCTCTCTTCACCGAGTGTCCAAAACATGAGGCCGCAAATCCCATGACACAACTACAAAGTCAATCATGCGGCCGAGGGTGTCCTTGTGCCAAGTACACATATGGACACCCTTATGTTTGAACATTGTGTTTGTTATGGACAATCCGTGACAAGCACAAAAGTCCAATAACAAAGCACCACTTGGGATCAGATCCGGGTGGCCATTTTTCCCAATCACGACTCACCAGGTTTCACTGTCGTTGCCAACATAGCGTTGAAGTCCACCAGCAGAACAAGGGAATCACCCTAGGGAGCACTCTCCAGTACTCCCTCAAGGGAATCCAAAAAGAGTTGGTACTCTGAGCTGCTGTTTGGTGTGTAAACACAAACAACAGTCAGGACCCGTCACCCAACCCGAAGGCTGAAGGAAGCTACCATCTCGTCTATTGGGTTTAAAGTCCAACGTGCAGGCTTTGAGCCGGGGGGCAACAAGAATTGCCACCCCAGCCTCTCATTAGTTGCAACGCCAGTGTGGAATCTCTTCCACTCTGGCGTTGCAAGTAATAAAAGTTCAGCTCAGTCCAGCCCCTCTGAGAGAACAGGTTCCAGAGCCCTTGCTGTGAGTCCAACTATATCTAGCCGGGAACGTCTCCACCTCAAGCATCAGCTCAGGCTCCTTCCCTCCCAGCGAGGTGACGTTCCATGTCCCAAGAGCGAGCTTATGTAGCCGATAATCGGACCACCAAGTGCCCTGCCTTCGGCTGCCGCCCAGCTCACACTGCACCCTCTATGACCCAGCCCATGAGTGGTGAGCCCTGGAGTGGGGATCCACGTTGCCTCTTCGAGCTGAGCACGGCTGGGCCCCATGGGGACAGGCCCGTCAATCGCCATCGTGCCACACCTCTGGGCCTGGCTCCACAGGGGAGCCACGGTGACCTGCGTCCGGGTGAGAAAAAACTAGGTCCTCAATTGTACTTTTAATAAAGGTCTTTGCGCTGCTCTTTGTCTGAGCCCTCACCTAGGACCTGTTTGTCTTGGGAGACCATAGAAGCCCCCGGACAACATAGTTCCTGGATCAGTGGGACACGCAAACCACAAAGGTGGCGGCTCAGAAAGCAGGTTATATAAATATAACTCCAAAACCAAACATGCAATATGTCTAAACATGCCTGTAATATTGTATCAATGTGAGTTTTCCTAGAATCGGTTGTTTTTGTAAGGTTTGCAAATACAAAAATTAGGTTTTACTCACAATGACAAAATCACACTCAATATGACAGCTATTTAAACATAACTCATAAACCACACAAAAAAATGGCTAATAATGCCTGAAATAATGAATCATTGGGAGTTTTACTGAGTTTTACATTTTGCAAACACAAAAAGTAGTTTTTTACTTGACTGTAATGTTCTTAGAACCCTGAGATAATGGGAAAAAAGCAATAAAAATGTATTTAAACCTAACTCCTAAACAACACATGCAAAATGGCTAATAATGCCTAGGGAGACATGTAACGTTGTTAGTTTAAAAAAAAGATCTTTTGTAAAGATATCAAAGACACAAGCTAGTTTTTTTTATTCAATATGACAGTATAACAGTCATAATACATATGAAAGTTATATAAACATAACTCCAAAACCAAACATGTGTCATGTCTAAAAATGCCTGTAATAATGTATTTATGTGAGGTTGTAAGGTTAACAAAAACAAAAAGTAGTTTTTTACTCAATATGAAAGTACTGTTCTTAGAATCCTGAGATAATGCGAAAAAAGCAATACAAATGTATTTAAACATTACTCCTAAACAACATATGCAAAATGGCTAATAATGCCTGGAGACATGTATCTTTGTTAGTTTTACTAGAAAAATGATCTTTTGTAAAGTTTGCAAAGACACAAGCTAGTTTTTTTTAATTCAATATGACAGTATAACAGCCATACTGAATATAAAAGTTATATAAACATAACTCCAAAACCAAACATGTGTCATGTCTAAAAATGTCTGTAATAATGTATTTATGTGAGTTAGTAAGGTTTGCAAAAACAAAAAGTAGTTTTTTACTCAATATGAAAGTAATGATCTTAGAATCCTGAGATAATGCGAAAAAAGCAATAAAAATGTATTTAAACATAACTCCTAAACAACCCAGGCAAAATGGGTAATAATGCCTGGAGACATGTATCTTTGTTAGTTTTACTAGGAAATGTATATTTTGTAAAGTTTGCAAAGACACAAGCTAGTTGTTTTTATTCAATAAGACAGTATAACAGTCATACTAAATATGAAAGTTATATAAACATAACTCCAGAACCAAACGTGTGTCATGTCTAAAATTGCCTATAATAATGTATTTATGTGAGTTTGTAAGGTTTGCAAAAACAAAAAGTAGTTTTTTCCTCAATATGAAAGTAAGCATTTGAGAATCCTGAGATAATGCGAAAAAAGCAATAAAAATGTATTTAAACATAATTCCTAAACAACCCATGCAAAATGGGTAATAATGCCTGGAGACATGTATCTTTGTTAGTTTTACTAGAAATGATCTTTTGTAAAGTTTGCAAAGACACAAGCTAGTTTTTTTTAATTCAATATGACAGTATAACAGTCATATTAAATATAAAAGTTATATAAACATAACTCCAAAACCAAACATGTGTCATGTCTAAAAATGCCTGTAATAATGCATTTATGTGAGTTTGTAAGGTTTGCAAAAACAAAAAGTAGTTTTTTACTCAATATGAAAGTAATGATCTAAGAATCCTGAGATAATGCGAAAAAAGCAATAAAAATGTCTTTAAACATAATTCCTAAACAACCCATGCAAAATGGCTAATAAGGCCTGGAGACATGTATCTTTGTTAGTTTTACTAGAAAAATGATCTTTTTTAAAGTTTGCAAAGACACAAGCTATTTTTTTTTATTCAATAAGACAGTATAACATTATTACTAAATATGAAAGTTATATAAACATAACTCCAAAACCAAACATGTGTCATGTCTAAAAATGCCTGTAATAATGTATTAATGTGAGTTTGTGAGGTTTTCAAAAACAAGAAGTAGTTTTTTACTCAATATGAAAGTAATGATCTTAAAATCCTGAGATAATGCGAAAAAAGCAATAAAAATGTATTTAAACATAATTCCTAAACAACCCATGCAAAATGGGTAATAATGCCTGGAGACATGTATCTTTGTTAGTTTTACTAGAAAAATGATCTTTTGTAAAGTTTGCAAAGACACAAGCTAGTTTTTTTAATTCAATATGACAGTATAACAGTCATATTAAATATAAAAGTTATATAAACATAACTCCAAAACCAAACATGTGTCATGTCTAAAAATGCCTGTAATAATGTATTAATGTGAGTTTGTAAGGTTTGCAAAAACAAAAAGTAGTTTTTTCCTCAATATGAAAGTAAGGATTTTAGAATCCTGAGATAATGCGAAAAAAGCAATAAAAATGTATTTAAACATAATTCCTAAACAACCCATGCAAAATGGGTAATAATGCCTGGAGACATGTATCTTTGTTAGTTTTACTAGAAAAATGATCTTTTGAAAAGTTTGCAAAGACACAAGCTAGTTTTTTTTAATTCAATATGACAGTATAACAGTCATACTGAATATAAAAGTTATATAAACATAACTCCAAAACCAAACATGTGTCATGTCTAAAAATGTCTGTAATAATGTATTTATGTGAGTTTGTAAGGTTTGCAAAAACAAAAAGTAGTTTTTTACTCAATATGAAAGTAATGATCTTAGAATCCTGAGATAATGCGAAAAAAGCAATAAAAATGTATTTAAACAAAACTCCTAAACAACCCAGGCAAAATGGGTAATAATGCCTGGAGACATGTATCTTTGTTAGTTTTACTAGGAAATGTATATTTTGTAAAGTTTGCAAAGACACAAGCTAGTTATTTTTATTCAATAAGACAGTATAACAGTCATACTAAATATGAAAGTTATATAAACATAACTCCAGAACCAAACGTGTGTCATGTCTAAAATTGCCTATAATAATGTATTTATGTGAGTTTGTAAGGTTTGCAAAAACAAAAAGTAGTTTTTTCCTCAATATGAAAGTAAGCATTTTAGAATCCTGAGATAATGCGAAAAAAGCAATAAAAATGTATTTAAACATAATTCCTAAACAACCCATGCAAAATGGCTAATAATGCCTGGAGACATGTATCTTTGTTAGCTTTACAAGAAAAATGATCTTTTGTAAAGTTTGCAAAGACACAAGCTAGTTTTTTTTAATTCAATATGACAGTATAACAGTCATATTAAATATAAAAGTTATATAAACATAACTCCAAAACCAAACATGTGTCATGTCTAAAAATGCCTGCAATAATGCATTTATGTGAGTTTGTAAGGTTTGCAAAAACAAAAAGTAGTTTTTTACTCAATATGAAAGTAATGATCTAAGAATCCTGAGATAATGCAAAAAAAGCAATAAAAATGTCTTTAAACATAATTCCTAAACAACCCATGCAAAATGGCTAATAAGGCCTGGAGACATGTATCTTTGTTAGTTTTACTAGAAAAATGATCTTTTTTAAAGTTTGCAAAGACATAAGCTATTTTTTTTTATTCAATAAGACAGTATAACATTATTACCAAATATGAAAGTTATATAAACATAACTCTAAAACCAAACATGTGTCATGTCTAAAAATGCCTGTAATAATGTATTAATGTGAGTTTGTGAGGTTTGCAAAAACAAAAAGTAGTTTTTTACTCAATATGAAAGTAATGATCTTAAAATCCTGAGATAATGCGAAAAAAGCAATAAAAATGTATTTAAACATAATTCCTAAACAACCCATGCAAAATGAGTAATAATGCCTGGAGACATGTATCTTTGTTACTTTTACTAGAAAAATTATCTTTTTTAAAGTTTGCAAAGACACAAGCTAGTTGTTTTTATTCAATAAGACAGTATAACAGTCATACTAAATATGAACGTTATATAAACATAACTCCAGAACCAAACGTGTGTCATGTCTAAAATTGCCTATAATAATGTATCTATGTGAGTTTGTAAGGTTTGCAAAAACAAAAAGTAGTTTTTTCCTCAATATGAAAGTAAGCATTTTAGAATCCTGAGATAATGCGAAAAAAGCAATAAAATTGTATTTAAACATAATTCCTAAACAACCCATGCAAAATGGGTAATAATGCCTGGAGACATGTATCTTTGTTAGTTTTACTAGAAAAATGAACTTTTGTAAAGTTTGCAAAGACACAAGCTAGTTTTTTTAATTCAATATGACAGTATAACAGTCATACTAAATATACAAGTTATATAAACATAACTCCAAAACCAAACATGTGTCATGTCTAAAAATGTCTGTAATAATGTATTTATGTGAGTTTGTAAGGTTTGCAAAAACAAAAAGTAGTTTTTTACTCAATATGAAAGTAATGATCTTAGAATCCTGAGATAATGCGAAAAAAGCAATAAAAAAGTATTTAAACATAACTCCTAAACAACCCAGGCAAAATGGGTAATAATGCCTGGAGACATGTATCTTTGTTAGTTTTACTAGGAAATGTATATTTTGTAAAGTTTGCAAAGACACAAGCTAGTTGTTTTTATTCAATAAGACAGTATAACAGTCATACTAAATATGAAAGTTATATAAACATAACTCCAGAACCAAACGTGTGTCATGTCTAAAAATGCCTGTAATAATGTATTAATGTGAGTTTGTAAGGTTTGCAAAAACAAAAAGTAGTTTTTTACTCAATATGAAAGTAATGATCTTAAAATCCTGAGATAATGCGAAAAAAGCAATAAAAATGTATTTAAACATAATTCCTAAACAACCCATGCAAAATGGGTAATAATGCCTGGAGACATGTATCTTTGTTAGTTTTACTAGAAAAATGAACTTTTGTAAAGTTTGCAAAGACACAAGCTAGTTTTTTTAATTCAATATGACAGTACAATAGTCATATTAAATATAAAAGTTATATAAACATAACTCCAGAACCAAACGTGTGTCATGTCTAAAATTGCTTATAATAATGTATCCAAAACTGCCTGTAATATTGTATATATGTGAGTTTTACTAGAATCAGGGTTGCAAATACAAAAATTGGGTTTTATGACAGTATACTGTCACACTCAATATGACAGTTATTTAAACATAACTCAAACAACACATGCAAAATAGCTAATAATGCCTGGAGCATGTATCTTAGTTAGTTCTACTAGAAAAATGGTATTTTGTAAGGTTTGCAAAGACACAAGTTAGTTGTTTTTTTTATTCAATATGACAGAATAACTGTCATACTAAATATGAAAGTTATATAAACATTACTCTAAAACCAAACATGCATTGTGTCTAAAAAATGCCTGTAATATTGTATCTGTGTGAGCAGCGGCTTTACTTTGAGTTCCTCCCGGATGACAGAGCTTCTCACCCTGTCTCTAAGGGAGAGACCCACCACCCGGCAGAGGAAACGCATTTCGGCCGCTTGTCCTTTCGGTCATAACCCAAAGCTGGGAACGTAGATCGACGGTAAATTGAGAGCTTTTCCTTCTGGCTCAGCTCCTTCTTCACCACAACGGATCGATATAGCGTCCTCAATACTGAAGACCATGTATCTAGTTAGTTTTACTAGAAAAATGGTATTTTGTAAGGTTTGCAAAGACACAAGTTACTTGTTTTTTTTATTCAATATGACACTACAGCTGTCATACAAAATATGAAAGTTATATAAACATTACTCTAAAACCAAACATGCATTATGTCTAAAAATGCCTGTAAGATTGTATCTGTGTGAGTTTAACTAGATTTAGTTGTTTTTGCAAGGTTTGCAAATACAAAATAAGGGTTTTACTCACTATGTCAGTTTACTGTCACACTCAATCTGACAGTTATTTATTTAAACATAACTCCTAAACCACACATGCAAAATGGCTAATAATGCCTGGAGATATGTATCTTTGTGAGTTTTACTAGAAACATTATATTGTGTAAGGTTTAGTTAGTTTTTGTACTCAATCTGACAGTATAACTGTCATTCTAAATCCATCCATTTTCTTCCGCTTATCCGAGGTCGGGTTGCGGGGGCAGCAGCCTGAGCAGAAAATCCCAGACTTCCCTCTCCCCAGCCACTTCGTCCAGCTCTTCTCGGGGTATTCCGAGGCGTTCCCAGGCCAGTCGGGGACATAGTCTTTCCAATGTGTCCTAGGTCTTCCCCGTGGCCTCCTGCCACACCTCCCTAGAGGCGTTCGGGTGGCATCCTGAGCAGATGCCCGAACCACCTCATGGCTCCTCTCAATGTGGAGGAGCAGCGGCTTTAGTTTGAGTTCCTCCCGGATGACAGAGCTTCTCACCCTGTCTCTAAGGGAGAGACCCACCACCCGGCAGAGGAAACACATTTCGGCCGCTTGTCCTTTCGGTCATAACCCAAAGCTGGGAACGTAGATCGACGGTAAATTGAGAGCTTTTCCTTCTGGCTCAGCTCCTTCTTCACCACAACGGATCGATATAGCGTCCTCAATACTGAAGACGCCGCACCAATCCGCCTGTGGATCTCTCGATCCACTCTATCCTCACTCGTGAACAAGACTCCTAGGTACTTGAACTCCTCCACTTGGGGCAAGATCTCCTCCCCAACCTGGAGATGGCACTCGACCCTTTCCTGCGCGAGAACCATGGACTTGGACTTGGAGGTGCTGATTCTCATCCCAGTCGCTTCACACTCAAGGACCCTGCCGAGAGTATAGACCTGGTCTACCGTTCCACGACCAGGACGAAAACCACGCTGTTCATCCTGGATCCGAGTTTCCTCCTCTCCAGTAGACATGAATAGACCTTACCGGGAAGGCTGAGGAGTGTGTTTCACGATAGTTGGAACACACCCTCCGGTTCCCCTTCTTAAAGAGAGGAACCACCACCCCGGTCTGCCAATCCAGAGGTACCGCCCCCAATGTTCACGCGATGTTGCAGAGTCTTGTCAACCAAGACAGCCCCACAGTATCCAGAGCCTTAAGGAACTCATCCACCACCGGGGCCTTGCCACAGAGGAGCTTTTTAACTACCTAGGCAACCTAAGCCCCAGAAATAGGAGAGTCCACCACAGATTCCCCAGGCACTGCTTGGCCTGTCGGTATGCCCGCTGCCTCTGGAGTCCCATGAGCCAAAAGGACCCAATAGGCTCTTTCTTCAGCTTGACGGCATCCCTCACTGCTGGTGGCCACCAGCGAGTTCTAGGATTACCGCCACGACAGGCACCAAACACCTTGCGGCCACAGCTCCAATCAGCAGGCTCGACAAGAGAGGCACGGAACATGGTCCACTCAGACTCAATGTCCAGCACCTCCCTCGTGACATGTTCAAAGTTCTTCCTTATGTTTGAACATTGTGTTTGTTATGGACAATCCGTGACGAGCACAAAAGTCCAATAACAAAGCACCACTTGGGTTCAGATCCGGGTGGCCATTTTTCCCAATCACGACTCTCCAGGTTTCACTGTCCTTGCCAACATGAGCATTGAAGTCCCCCAACAGAACAAGGGAATCACCTGAGGGAGCACTCTCCAGTACTCCCTCAAGGGAATCCAAAAAGAGTGGGTACTCTGAGCTGCTGTTTGGTGCGTAAACACAAACAACAGTCAGGACCCGTCACCCAACCCGAAGGCGGAGGGAAGCTACCATCTCGTCTACTGGGTTAAAGTCCAACGTGCAGGCTTTGAGCAACAACAATTGCCACCCCAGCCTCTCATTGCTTGCAACGCCAGAGTGGAAGAGAGTCCAGCCCCTCTTGAGAGAACAGGTTCCAGAGCCCTTGCTGTGCGTCGAAGTGAGTCCAACTATATCTAGCTGGAACTTCTTCACCTCGCGCACCAGCTCAGGCTCTTTCCCTCCCAGCGAGGTGACGTTCCACGTCCCAAGAGCGAGCTTATGTAGCTGATAATCGGACCGCCAAGTGCCCTGCCTTCGGCTGCCGCCCAGTTCACACTGCATCCGACCTCTATGACCTCAATGGGCCCATGAGTGGTGAGCCCATTGGAGGGTTGACCCACGTTGCCTCTTCGAGCTGAGCCCGGCAGGGCCCCATGGAGACAGGCCCGGCCACCAGTCGCTCGCCATCATGCCCCACCTCTGCGCCTGGCTTCACAGGGGAGCCACGGTGACCTGCGCCTGGGCGAGAAAAAATCTAGGTCCTCGATTTGTACTTTTCATAAAGGTCTTTGAGCTGCTCTTTGTCTGATCCCTCACCTAGGACCTTTTCTCAGGGGATCCCGAGGCGTTCCCAGGCCAGCCGGGAGACATAGTGTTCCCAATGTGTCCTGGGTCTTCCCCGTGGCCTCCAGGATGACAGAGCTTCACCTTCACCAGGGGTGTCAAACTCAAATACAGAGTGGGCCAAAGTTTAAAACTGAACAAAGCCGCGGGCCAAGGTTGAACAAATTAACCTTTTAATAGGGACCCAAACAAGTTTTGCATTGAATATTGAACAAGCAAGGCTTATATAACTTTATAGTGACATGCAAAATGGAGTTTCAAATAATAATAATAATAATTAAAAAATATCAATTGCATATCAAATACAATTTAAATAAAAATTGAATGCCTCTTTTCTATTTGCAGCCTTCTGAGGCAAATATCAACATTAACTTTTTCCACAGGCTAATACATTTGAAAATAAAATAACAATGAATAAAACAACCATTCAGGACTTTAAACTGCTCAGTTTGCAACACACTGATCTAATTTGATGTGCCCAAGCCAGATACCTGGCATCTTTTTTTAGATGCTAGTTCTTTAACGTCAGGGCTCAGGCTTTGAGCTGAGGCAACTTTCATTATCGAACGAAGGTGTTCAACAGTCATATCTCGTACACCCAATTCTAACATCATTCACACCCAGTCACAAGAAATGTGCAGCTTCAGCACGCATACACAAATGAATGCAACGCATACTTCATCAACAGCGATACAGGTTACACTGAGAGTGCCAGTATAAAAAACTTTAACACCGTTAGAAATATACGCCACACTGTGAACCCACACCAAACAAAAATAAAAAACACTTTTCAGGAGAACATCCGCACCGTAACATAACATAAACACAAAAGAACAAATACCCAGAATCTTTTGCAGCACTAACTCTTTCGGGACGCTACAAAATACACCCCCGCTACCACCAAACCCCCCCCCCCCCCCCCCACACACACACACACCTTGTAGCGTCCCGGAAGATTTAGTGCTACAAAGGGTTCCGGGTATTTGTTCTGTTGTGTTTATGTTGTGTTACGGTGCGGATGTTCTCCCGAAATTTGTTTGTCATTCTTGTTTGGTGTGGATTCACAGTGTGGAGTATATTTCTAAAAGTCTTAAAGTTTTTTATTTGGCTACCGTCAGTGTAACCTGTATCGCTGTTGATGAAGTATGCGTTGCATTCAAGTGTGTGTGGGTGCAGAAGCTGCACTGACATGAAACTGGGCCGGCACTTGTTTGACTAGCTGAAAAAAAAAAAAAAATTCGGGAGGAGTGCTGGAGTCACTCCCGGGAGGGTTGGCAAGTATTAGAAGTAGCGGTGAATGCGGTGTTACCGCGGCACTGCTGCAATGTATAATCGACGGTCCAGCTTTAGTGTTAATTTGATATTGCTTCAAGGGCCAAGTCAAATTACACGTTGGGCCAAATTTGGCCCACGGGCCAGAGTTTGACACCCTTGACCTTCACTGTAAAAAATTACTGTAAAAATAAAAAATAAAATTACAGTTATATACTCCATCCATCCATCCATTTTCTACCGCTTATTCCCTTCGGGGTCGCTGGAGCCTATCTCAGCTACAATCGGGCGGAAGGCGGGGTACACCCTGGACAAGTCGCCACCTCATCGCAGGGCCAACACAGATAGACAGACAACATTCACACTCACATTCACACACTAGGGCCAATTTAGTGTTGCCAATCAACCTATCATGTTCTTCTTAAATGCAGTTAAGTACTGTAAATTTTGTTGCATTTTTCAAAAAATATCGACCAGCAGTAAGTTACTGTAAAACCTACAGTGTAATTCAGTATTTTTCAGACTTGTTTCTTGGGTCCGCCCACAATTCGTCCAACCGAGCTTCATTTCACCTGGCCGACCCTGCTAAATCCATCCTACTGCATCGTGTGTTTTTGATAACAAGGTAAGAGTCACTTGTACCTTGATGTGTAATTTTCTGTTTGAATTACTTTATATATATATTTATAAAGTCCGAAATGACATAGCGTCACAGTCAGCATCACAGACACTATCGTTGACCACGCGCATGTACCGCCCGCATGCTAGCCAGCTAAGTTTTCTTCTTTTTTGTCATAGTCATCATAAAAGATGATAACTTGCAACATATGTCTACGACTTGCAGCAATGTATTTGCGTATGTTAGACACATGCAAAGTCATAGTTGTATGCCTAATACATCGTTTAAGTGTGCTTTCCCTAAATGCACAAGAGTTTTTTCCAACTTCTCAGCCTTCAAAACTCACAGCCATCGTCATAAATATGGCAAGAGTAGGACTGATATGTATAGCGCAGAAGGTTTACCTTGTAATATTGTCTCATGTAGCGCGAAGTGCGATGATTTACGGGCCCTTCTCCTGCATTTGAAAAGTCATATTACCGAAGGTAGGACAGTTACGTGCCCCTTCAGTCAATGTGAAAAAAGATTTACAGTTAAGTCTACTTTCACATCGCACGCGTCAAGGAAGCACTACGGCTACACTGAACGAAGTTTGACTTGATCAACAGCAAATCCAAGCAGCTCTTGTGTTATTAACACTGATGATGACTATTGTGATATGCAACTTGAGAATTCAGGATATTCCTGTTATAAAGACATGGAGGACTACTTGCATTAAAAAAATGTTCACAGCACTGAAAAAAGGTTGAGAACCACTGCCTTAGGACAGTGGTTCTCAACCTTTTTTCAGTGATGTACCCCTGTGAACATTTTTTAAATTCAAGTACCCCCTAATCAGAGCAAAGCGTTTTTGGTTGAAAAAAAGAGATAAAGAAGTAAAATACAGCACTATGTCATCAGTTTCTGATTTATTAAATTGTATAACAGTGCAAAATATTGCTCATTTGTTGTGGTCTTTCTTGAACTATTTGGAAAAAAAGATATAAAACTAACTAAAAACTTGTTGAAAAATAAACAAGTGATTCAATTATAAATAAAGATTTTTACACATAGAAGTAATCAACTTAAAGTGCCCTCTTTGGGGATTGCAATAGAGATCCATCTGGATTCATGAACTTCATTCTCAACATTTCTTCACAAAAAAAGAAATCTTTAACATCAATATTTATGGAACATGTCCACTACGCTTTAACCAAGCCTCCATTGTTTTCTACATGGATAGTTGATTGACAGTTGGTGCCGTGTGGCACCGCCAGGTAGGGTCAAACCATCGTGGCATGGGGGAAACTCTGGCTTTATGGTAATGAATGGAATAGCCTACTTGATTAGTTGTTCAGTTTATGAACTTACAGTCATATTTTGTCGAAGTATTATTCAATAAATATATTTATAAAGGATTTTTGAATTGTTGCTATTTTTAGAATATTTAAAAAAAATCTCACGAACCCCTTGGCATACCTTCAAGTACCCCCAGGAGTACGCGTACCCCCATTTGAGAACCACTGCCTTAGGAGACTAGATGTAAACAGAGGAAAGAGAGAGCGAGTGAGGTGGCCATTCCAAATACTTTTAAAATGCTACCCATATTGGATACTGTTTAGGAACATAAACTGCATTTCTTGACTGTACCAGTTGCTGGTGACAAAGTCACAATAAAACGTTGGATGATCAGCATGGAAGGTGATGTCATCTGCAAAGGCGTCCAACCTAGCTTAATCTCAGGGCTTGCTGCCCTTCTTGCCACCTACTATGTGTTTAACTTGGAATACCAAGAGGAAGGTCCTCGGACATTGGAATTTGTTCAAAGGTAAATCCTCTTGATACTGTTTAAATACTGTTAGGATATTTTATTTTATATTTCTCACCTCTGTTCAGGAATTTGACTTGTCATTTCCCCAATTTGGTGCCTTAAATCAATGACTCTTCTGTTCCTTTGTGGACCTTCTTATTAGTGACCGAAGCACCAGTTTGACTCTAGGATACAGAGAAGGTAGGTAATGTGCAGGTAAAGATATGTTGACTGGGTCAAAGAAGGAAGCACCTGTTTGACCCCAGGATGCAGAAAAAGTAGGTAATTTGCAGGTAAAGATATGTTGACTGGATGATGGCAGGAAGCACCAGTGTGACCCCACTATGCAGGGAAGGTAGGTAATGTGCGGGTGAAGGTATGTTGAATGGGTGAAAGAAGGAAGCGCAGGTGTGGTCGAGGCCATGCAGACAAGGTAGGTATGTGCAGGTGAAGATATGTTGTATGGTGAAAGAAAGAAGCACCAGTGTGACCCAAGGATGCAGGGAAGGTAGGTAATGTGCAGGTAAAGATATGTTGAATGGGTGAAGGCAGGAAACACCAGCTAGACGCCAGGATACAGAGAAGGTAGGTAATGTGCAGGTAAAGATATGTTGAATGAGTAAAGGCAGGAAACACCAGCTTGACTCCAGGATACAGAGAAGGTAGGTAATGTGCAGGTAAATATATGTTAATGGGTAAAGGTAGAAAGCACCAGCGTGACCACACTATGCAGAGAAGGTAGGTAATGCGCAGGTAAAGATATGTTGAATGGGTAAAGGCAAGAAGCACCAGTGTGACCCCAGGATGCAGAGAAGGTAGGTAAAGAGCAGGTAACGATATGTTAAATGGGTGAAAGCAGGAAACATCAGCGTAAATACACGGTCCCGTGGATGGAGAGAAAACATAAATAGAGAGAGGGATTGGGGAGGCTTTAGCATTGTCTTCCTCTCTGAATTTGTCTTAATGGGTTTTAGAGCATTCACTCATCTACAGCTGTGGTTATGGTATAGGCTCACATATATCCTAAAATTGATATTAATATTTGTGCATATTCCTAAATAACAATGTGATGGGGGTTCTGTATCGACTGCAAGTAATCTTCAATCACAACAGAATATCTAATATGCTTTCTCTCTTTTTTAGGCGATTCATTGGCGTTAACCCTGAGAGGGGAACAAAGGCTAGCCAGGGAAAGGTGGTGTCCAAGAAGACCGGGAAGCTGGTCCAGAAAAAGGCAGCAACTGTAAATCCTCACGTAGCCACCCTTATAAAACATCTCACAGACTTTGAGTGGGGCTTTATGTAGCCGACAACTAAACACTGGACTCGTGTTCAGTGTTTTGTCTCCAGTTAGAAATTAAGTGGACATGTTATAAATGTTCAAATGCTTTACTGAAAATAAGAAGAATGCACTAAATGTACATTGAATGTATTTGATGCACTTTAAAATAATTGGTTAATAAAAACATAATCTTGCAAGGCCATTTCTCCAGTCATTTTTATGCCAGCAGATTGCAGGGGTTTTGATTTTGAAAAATTAAAAGTTCAACTCATTAACTTCTAGTGGCATTATACTGTAAAGCTCAGTCTATAGTGCTTACAATTATTTTACTGTAATTAACTGTTAATGGATATTACAGTAGATACACTAAAATAACAGTGTAATGCCGCTAAACAGATGACAGTATTATGCTGTGAAGCGTATATTTGATACAGCACAGTACTGTGATACTTTTTAAAGTAATAAACTGTAGTGATAGATCACAGTATGTGTGCTGTAGAAAAACAGTTTTATACTGGAACCATTAGCTGCCAGTAGGTTACTGTAATTAAACGGTGAAAATTCTTACAGTAAGGGAGAGACCCGCCACCCAGCGGAGAAAACTCATTTCGGCCACTTGTACCCGTGACCTTGTCCTTTCGGTCATAACCCAAAGCTCAAGACCATAGGTGAGGATGGGAACGTAGATTGACCGGTAAATTGAGAGCTTTTCCTTCTGGCGCAGCTCCTTCTTACCACAACGAATCGATATAGCGTCCTCATTACTGAAGACGCCGCACCGATCAGCCTGTGCATCTCACGATCCACTCTTCCCTCACTCATGAACAAGACTCCAGGTACTTGAACTCATCCACTTGGGGCAAGATCTCCTGCCCAACCTCGAGATGGCACTCCACCCTTTCCCGGGCGAGAACCTTGGACTTGGAGGTGCTGATTCTCATCCCAGTCGCTTCACACTCGGCTGCGAACCAATCCAATGAGAGCTGAAGATCCTGGCCAGTTAAAGCCATAAGGACCACATCATCTGCAAAAAGGAGAGACCTAATCCTGCAGCCACCAAACCGGATCCCCTCAACGCCATGACTGCGCCTAGAAATTCTGTCCATAAAATGTATGAACACATTTGGTGACAAAGGGCAGCCAACACGAGGGTTGGACTCCGGTCCAACCCTCACTGGAAAGGGGTCCGACTTACTGCTGGCAATGCGGACCAAGCTCTGACACTGATCATACAGGGAGCGACCCGCCACAATCAGACATGCCGATTCCCCATACTCTCTGAGCACTCCCCACAGGACTTCCCGGGGTGGCCACGGTCGAATGTCTTCTCCAAGTCCACAAAGCACATGTAGACTGGTTGGACAAACTCCCATGCACACTCAAGGACCCTGCCGAGAGTATAGATCTGGTCTACCGTTCCACGACCAGGACGAAAACCACAGTGTTCGTCCTGGATCCGAGGTTCCTCCTCTCCAGTACACATGAATAGACCTTACCGGGAAGGCTGAGGAGTGTGATCTACGATAGTTGGAACACACTCTCCGGTTCCCCTTCTTAAAGAGAAGAACCACCACCCCGGTCTGCCAATCCAGAGGTACCGCCCCTGATGTCCACGCGATGTTGCAGAGTCTTGTCAACTAAAACAGCCCCACAGCATCCAGAGCCTTAAGGAACTCCGGACGGAGCTCATCCACCCCCGGGGCCTTGCCACCGAGGAGCTTTTTAACTACCTTGGGGACCTCAGCCCCAGAAATAGGAGAGCCCACCACAGAAATCCCCAGGCACTGCTTGGCCTGTCGGTATGCCCGCTGCCTCTGGAGTCCCATGAGCCAAAAGGACCAGATAAGCTCTTTCTTCAGCTTGACGGCATCCCGCACTGCTGGTGGCCACTAGCGGGTTCTAGGATTACCGCCACGACAGGCACCAAACACCTTGCGGCCACAGCTCCAATCAGCTGGCTTGACAAGAGAGGCACGGAACATGATCCATTCCGACTCAATGTCCAGCACCTCCTTTGTGACATGTTCAAAGTTCCTCCGGAGGTGGAAAAAGAAACTCTCTCTGACAGGAAGAACCTGTCAGAGAGAGGTAAAAAGTGGACTTGAAGTGGGTGTGGCATGGATGATTGTTTGGCGCCCAATAAAAGACTTGATGGAGGATTTTTCAGTCAGCAGATGTTAAAGCAGCATAAATCTACTGGAGCCTATCCCAGTGCACCTTGGCACTGGACAGGTGAAATGACAAACAGGTGTGTACATCAGTCGCGGCGCGGCGCCATAGGCATTCCCAAAAGACTCTCACAATGCGTTTGGGCCTGCCAGGTCTGTCCGGGATCCTACCCCACCATCGGAGCCAGCTCACCAGGTGGTGATCGGTAGAAAGCTCGCCCCTCTCTTCACCCGAGTGTCCAAAACACGAGGCCGCAAATCCCATGACACAACTACAAAGTCAATCATGGAACTGCGGCCGAGGGTGTCCTGGTGCCAAGTGCACATATGGACACCCTTATGTTTGAACATTGTGTTTGTTATGGACAATCCGTGACGAGCACAAAAGTCCAATAACAAAGCACCACTTGGGTTCAGATCCGGGTGGCCATTTTTCCCAATCACGACTCTCCAGGTTTCAAAGTCGTTGCCAACATGAGCGTTGAAGACCCCCAGCAGAACAAGGGAATCACCCGAGGGAGCACTCTCAAGGGAATCCAAAAAGAGTGGGTACTCTGAGCTGCTGTTTGGTGCGTAAACACCAACAACAGTCAGGACCCGTCACCCAACCCGAAAGCGGAGGAAAGCTACCATCTCGTCTTCTGGGTTAAGTCCAACGTGCAGGCTTTGAGCCGGGGGGCAACTAGAATTGCCAACCCAGCCTCTCATTACTTGCAACGCCAGAGTGGAAGAGAGTCCAACCCCTCTTGAGAGAACAGGTTCCAGAGCCCTTGCTGTGCGTCGAAGTGAGTCCAGCTTTATCTAGCCGGGAACTTCTCCACCTCGCGAGGTGACGTTCCACGTCCCAAGAGCGAGCTTATGTAGCCGATAATCGGACCGCCAAGTGCCCTGCCTTCGGCTTCCGCCCAGCTAACACTGCACCCGACCTCTATGACCCAGCCCATGAGTGGTGAGCCTATTGCAGGGGGGACCCACGTTGCCTCTTCGAGCTGGGCCCCATGGGCACCAGTTGCTCGCCATCGTGCCCCACCTCTGGGCCTGGCTCCACAGGGGAGCCACGGTGACCCGCGTCCGGGCGAGAAAATATCTAGGTCCTCGATTTGTACTTTTCATAAAGGTCTTTGAGCTGCTCTTTGTCTGATTCCTCACCTAGGACCTGTTTGTCTTGGGGGACCCTATCAGGGGGCATAGAAGCCCCCGGACAACATAGCTCCTAGGATCAGTGGGACACGCAAACCACAAAGGTGGCGGCTCAGAAAGCAGGTTATATAAACATAACTCCAAAACCAAACATGCAAGATGTCTAAACATGCCTGTAATATTGTATCAATGTGAGTTTTACTAGAATCGGTTGTTTTTTTAAGGCTTGCAAACACAAAACGTTTTTTTTACTCAATATGACAGTAAGTTCTTAAAATGCTGAGATAATGTGAAAAAAGCAATACAAATGTATTCCAACATGATTCCTAAACCAAACATGCAAAATGTCTAAAAATGCCTGTAATATTGAATCCATGTGAGTTTTACTAGAATCATTTGTTTTTGTAAGGTTTGCAAATACAAAAATTTAGTTTTATGACAGACACAAGTGAGTTTTTTTACTCATTATAACAGTATAGATGTCATACTATATATTAAAGTTATATAAACATAACTCGAAAACCAAACGTGCATTATGTCCAAAATTGCCTGTAATATTGTATAGATGTGAGTTTTACTAGAATCAGGTTTGCAAATACAAAAATTGGGTTTTATGACAGTATACTGTCACACTCAATATGACAGTATAACTGTCATACTAAATCCATCCATTTTCTTCCGCTTATCCGAGGTCGGGTTGCGGGGGCAGCAGCCTAAGCAGAGAGCCCAGACTTCCCTCTCCCCAGCCACTTCGTCCAGCTCTTCTCGGGGGATCCCGAGGCGTTCCCAGGCCATAGTCTTTCCAATGTATCCTAGGTCTTCCCCATGGCCTCCTGCCGTTCGGACCTAGGGAGGCGTTCGGGTGGCATCCTGAGCAGATGCCCGAACCACCTCATCTGGCTCCTCTCAATGTGGAGGAGCAGCGCTTTACACTGAGTTCCTCCCAGATGACAGAGCTTCTCACCCTATCTCTAAGGGAGAGACCCACCACCCGGCGGAGGAAACTCATTTCGGCCGCTTGTACCCGTGACCTTGTCCTTTCGGTCATAACCCAAAGCTCATGACCATAGGTGAGGATGGGAACGTTGATCGACCGGTAAATTGAAAGCTTTTCCTTCTGGCTCAGCTCCTTCTTCACCACAACGGATCGATATAGCGTCCTCATTACTGAAGACCGATCTGCCTGTAGATCTGCCTGTAGATCTCACAATCCACTCTATCCTCACTCGTGAACAAGACTCCTAGGTACTTGAACTCCTTCACTTGGGGCAAGATCTCTTTCCCAACCTCGAGATGGCACTCCACCCTTTCCCGGGCGAGAACCATGGACTCGGACTTGGAGGTGCTGATTCTCATCCCAGTCGCTTCACTGCGAACCGATCCAATGAAAGCTGAAGATCTTGGCCAGTTGAAGCCATCAGGACCACATCATCTGCAAAAAGCAGGGACTTAATCCTGCAGCCACCAAACCAGGCGCAGTCATGGCGTTGAGGGGATCCTCAAAGCCATGACTGCGCCTAGATATTCTGTCCATTAAAGTTATGAACAGAATCGGTGACAAAGGGCAGCCTTGGCGGAGTCCAACCCTCACTTGAAAGGGGTCCGACATACTGCCGGCAATGCGGACCAAGCTCTGACACTGATCATACAGGGAGACACCCGCCACAATCAGACATGCCAATACTCCATACTCTCTGAGCACTCCCCACAGGATTTACCGGGGGCCAAGGTCGAATGTCTTCTCCAAGTCCACAAAACTTATGTAGACTGGTTGGGCAAACTCCCATGCACACTCAAGGACCCTGCCGAGAGTATAGAGCTGGTCTACCGTTCCACGACCAGGACGAAAACCACACTGTTCGTCCTGGATCCGAGGTTCCTCCTCTCCATTACACATGAATAGACCTTACCGGGAAGGCTGAGGAGTGTGATCTACGATAGTTGGAACACACCCTCCGGTTCCCCTTCTTAAAGAGAGGAACCACCACCCCGGTCTGCCAATCCAGAGGTACCGCCCCCGATGTAGACGCAATGTTGCAGAGTCTTGTCAACCAAGACTGCCCCACAGCATCCAGAGCCTTAAGGAACTCCGGACGGAGCTCATACCCCCGGGGCCTTGCCACCGAGGAGCTTTTTAACTACCTTGGCAACCTCAGCCCCAGAAATAGGAGAGCCCACCACAGACTTCCCAGGCACTGTTTCCTCATAGGAAGACGTGTTGGTGGGACTGAGGAGGTCTCGCTTGGCCTGTCGGTATGCCCACTGCCTCTGGAGTCCCATGAGCCAAAAGGACCCGGTGGCTCTTTCTTCAGCTTGACAGCATCCCTCACTGCTGGTGGATTACCGCCACGACAGGCACCAAACACCTTGCGGCCACAGCTTCAATCAGCTGGCTCAACAAGAGAGGAACGGAACATGGTCCACTCAGACTCAATGTCCAGCACCTCCCTCGTGACATGTTCAAAGTTCTTCCGGACATGTTCAAAGTTCTTCAGGAGACTCTGCTAGGTGTTCCCAGCAGACCCTTACAATGCGTTTGGGCCTGCCAGGTCTGACCGGCATCCTCCCCTACCATCGGAGCCAGCTCACCACCAGGTGGTGGTTGGTAGAAAGCTCTGCCCCTCTCTTCACCGAGTGTCCAAAACATGAGGCCGCAAATCCCATGACACAACTACAAAGTCAATCATGCGGCCGAGGGTGTCCTTGTGCCAAGTGCACATATGGACACCCTTATGTTTGAACATTGTGTTTGTTATGGACAATCCGTGACAAGCACAAAAGTCCAATAACAAAGCACCACTTGGGTTCAGATCCGGGTGGCCATTTTTCCCAATCACGACTCTCCAGGTTTCACTGTCGTTGCCAACATAGCGTTGAAGTCCACCAGCAGAACAAGGGAATCACCCGAGGGAGCACTCTCCAGTACTCCCTCAAGGGAATCCAAAAAGAGTTGGTACTCTGAGCTGCTGTTTGGTGTGTAAACACAAACAACAGTCAGGACCCGTCACCCAACCCGAAGGCTGAAGGAAGCTACCATCTCGTCTATTGGGTTTAAAGTCCAACGTGCAGGCTTTGAGCCGGGGGGCAACAAGAATTGCCACCCCAGCCTCTCATTAGTTGCAACGCCAGTGTGGAATCTCTTCCACTCTGGCGTTGCAAGTAATGAAAGTTCCGCTCAGTCCAGCCCCTCTGAGAGAACAGGTTCCAGAGCCCTTGCTGTGAGTCCAACTATATCTAGCCGGGAACGTCTCCACCTCAAGCACCAGCTCAGGCTCCTTCCCTCCCAGCGAGGTGACGTTCCATGTCCCAAGAGCGAGCTTATGTAGCCGATAATCGGACCACCAAGTGCCCTGCCTTCGGCTGCCGCCCAGCTCACACTGCACCCTCTATGACCCAGCCCATGAGTGGTGAGCCCTGGAGTGGGGATCCACGTTGCCTCTTCGAGCTGAGCACGGCTGGGCCCCATGGGGACAGGCCCGTCAATCGCCATCGTGCCACACCTCTGGGCCTGGCTCCACAGGGGAGCCACGGTGACCTGCGTCCGGGCGAGAAAAAATCTAGGTCCTCAATTGTACTTTTAATAAAGGTCTTTGCGCTGCTCTTTGTCTGAGCCCTCACCTAGGACCTGTTTGTCTTGGGAGACCATAGAAGCCCCCGGACAACATAGTTCCTGGATCAGTGGGACACGCAAACCACAAAGGTGGCGGCTCAGAAAGCAGGTTATATAAATATAACTCCAAAACCAAACATGCAATATGTCTAAACATGCCTGTAATATTGTATCAATGTGAGTTTTCCTAGAATCGGTTGTTTTTGTAAGGTTTGCAAATACAAAAATTTGGTTTTACTCACAATGACAAAATCACACTCAATATGACAGCTATTTAAACATAACTCATAAACCACACAAAAAAATGGCTAATAATGCCTGAAATAATGAATCATTGGGAGTTTTACTGAGTTTTACATTTTGCAAACACAAAAAGTAGTTTTTTACTTGACTGTAATGTTCTTAGAACCCTGAGATAATGGGAAAAAAGCAATAAAAATGTATTTAAACCTAACTCCTAAACAACACATGCAAAATGGCTAATAATGCCTAGGGAGACATGTAACGTTGTTAGTTTAAAAAAAAATGATCTTTTGTAAAGATATCAAAGACACAAGCTAGTTTTTTTTATTCAATATGACAGTATAACAGTCATAATACATATGAAAGTTATATAAACATAACTCCAAAACCAAACATGTGTCATGTCTAAAAATGCCTGTAATAATGTATTTATGTGAGGTTGTAAGGTTTACAAAAACAAAAAGTAGTTTTTTACTCAATATGAAAGTAATGTTCTTAGAATCCTGAGATAATGCGAAAAAAGCAATACAAATGTATTTAAACATTACTCCTAAACAACATATGCAAAATGGCTAATAATGCCTGGAAACATGTATCTTTGTTAGTTTTACTAGAAAATGTATCTTTTATAAAGTTTGCAAAGACACAAGCTAGTTGTTTTTTTTTCCAATAAAACAGCATAACAGTCATACTAAATATAAAAGTTATATAAACATAACTCTAGAACCAAACGTGTGTCATGTCTAAAATTGCCTATAATAATGTATTTATGTGAGTTTGTAAGGTTTGCAAAAACAAAAAGTAGTTTTTTCCTCAATATGAAAGTAAGGATTTTAGAATCCTGAGATAATGCGAAAAAAGCAATAAAAATGTATTTAAACATAATTCCTAAACAACCCATGCAAAATGGCTAATAATGCCTGGAGACATGTATCTTTGTTAGTTTTACTAGAAAAATTATCTTTTGTAAAGTTTGCAAAGACACAAGCTAGTTTTTTTTTATTCAATATGACAGCATAACAGTCATATTAAATATAAAAGTTATATAAACATAACTCCAAAACCAAACATGTGTCATGTCTAAAAATGCCTGTAATAATGTATTTATGTGAGTTTGTAAGGTTTGCTAAAACAAAAAGTAGTTTTTTACTCAATATGAAATTAATGATCTAAGAATCCTGAGATAATGCGAAAAAAGCAATAAAAATGTATTTAAACATAATTCCTAAACAACCCATGCAAAATGGGTAATAATGCCTGGAGACATGTATCTTTGTTAGTTTTACTAGAAAAATGATCTTTTGTAAAGTTTGCAAAGACACAAGCTAGTTTTTTTTTAATTCAATATGACAGTATAACAGTCATATTAAATATAAAAGTTATATAAACATAACTCCAAAACCAAACATGTGTCATGTCTAAAAATGCCTGTAATAATGTATTAATGTGAGTTTGTAAGGTTTGCAAAAACAAAAAGTAGTTTTTTCCTCAATATGAAAGTAAGGATTTTAGAATCCTGAGATAATGCGAAAAAAGCAATAAAAATGTATTTAAACATAATTCCTAAACAACCCATGCAAAATGGGTAATAATGCCTGGAGACATGTATCTTTGTTAGTTTTACTAGAAAAATGATCTTTTGTAAAGTTTGCAAAGACACAAGCTAGTTTTTTTTAATTCAATATGACAGTATAACAGCCATACTAAATATAAAAGTTATATAAACATAACTCCAAAACCAAACATGTGTCATGTCTAAAAATGTCTGTAATAATGTATTTATGTGAGTTTGTAAGGTTTGCAAAAACAAAAAGTAGTTTTTTACTCAATATGAAAGTAATGATCTGAGAATCCTGAGATAATGCGAAAAAAGCAATAAAAATGTCTTTAAACATAATTCCTAAACAACCCATGCAAAATGGCTAATAATGCCTGGAGACATGTATCTTTGTTAGTTTTACTACAAAAATGATCTTTTTTAAAGTTTGCAAAGACACAAGCTATTTTTTTTAATTCAATAAGACAGTATAACATTATTACTAAATATGAAAGTTATATAAACATAACTCCAAAACCAAACATTTGTCATGTCTAAAAATGCCTGTAATAATGTATTAATGTGAGTTTGTGAGGTTTCCAAAAACAAAAAGTAGTTTTTTACTCAATATGAAAGTAATGATCTTAAAATCCTGAGATAATGCGAAAAAAGCAATAAAAATGTATTTAAACATAATTCCTAAACAACCCATGCAAAATGAGTAATAATGCCTGGAGACATGTATCTTTGTTACTTTTACTAGAAAAATTATCTTTTTTAAAGTTTGCAAAGACACAAGCTAGTTGTTTTTATTCAATAAGACACTATAACAGTCATACTAAATATGAAAGTTATATAAACATAACTCCAGAACCAAACGTGTGTCATGTCTAAAATTGCCTATAATAATGTATTTATGTGAGTTTGTAAGGTTTGCAAAAACAAAAAGTAGTTTTTTCCTCAATATGAAAGTAAGCATTTTAGAAACCTGAGATAATGCGAAAAAAGCAATAAAAATGTATTTAAACATAATTCCTAAACAACCCATGCAAAATGGGTAATAATGCCTGGAGACATGTATTTTTGTTAGTTTTACTAGAAAAATGATCTTTTGTAAAGTTTGCAAAGACACAAGCTAGTTTTTTTTAATTCAATATGACAGTATAACTGTCATATTAAATATAAAAGTTATATAAACATAACTCCAAAACCAAACATGTGTCATGTCTAAAAATGCCTGTAATAATGTATTTATGTGAGTTTGTAAGGTTTGCAAAAACAAAAAGTAGTTTTTTACTCAATATGAAAGTAATGATCTAATAATCCTGAGATAATGCGAAAAAAGCAATAAAAATGTCTTTAAACATAATTCCTAAACAACCCATGCAAAATGGGTATTAATGCCTGGAGACATGTATCTTTGTTAGTTTTACTAGAAAAATGATCTTTTGTAAAGTTTGCAAAGACACAAGCTAGTTGTTTTTATTCAATAAGACAGTATAACATTATTACTAAATATGAAAGTTATATAAACATAACTCCAAAACCAAACATGTGTCATGTCTAAAAATGCCTGTAATAATGTATTAATGTGAGTTTGTGAGGTTTGCAAAAACAAAAAGTAGTTTTTTACTCAATATGAAAGTAATGATCTTAAAATCCTGAGATAATGCGAAAAAAGCAATAAAAATTGTATTTAAACATAATTCCTAAACAACCCATGCAAAATGGGTAATAATGCCTGGAGACATGTATCTTTGTTAGTTTTACTAGAAAAATGAACTTTTGTAAAGTTTGCAAAGACACGAGCTAGTTTTTTTAATTCAATATGACAGTATAACAGTCATATTAAATATAAAAGTTATATAAACATAACTCCAGAACCAAACGTGTGTCATGTCTAAAATTGCTTATAATAATGTATTCATGTGAGTTTGTAAGGTTTGCAGAAACAAAAAGTAGTGTTTTACTCAATATGAAAGTAATGATCTAAGAATCCTGAGATAATGCGAAAAAAGCAATAAAAATATCTTTAAACATAATTCCTAAACAACCCATGCAAAATGGGTAATAATGCCTGGAGACATGTATCTTTGTTAGTTTTACTAGAAAAATGATCTTTTGTAAAGTTTGCAAAGACACAAGCTAGTTGTTTTTATTCAATAAGACAGTAAAACATTATTACTAAATATGAAAGTTATATAAACATAACTCCAAAACCAAACATGTGTCATGTCTAAAAATGCCTGTAATAATGTATTAATGTGAGTTTGTGAGGTTTGCAAAAACAAAAAGTAGTTTTTTACTCAATATGAAAGTAATGATCTTAAAATCCTGAGATAATGCGAAAAAAGCAATAAAAATTGTATTTAAACATAATTCCTAAACAACCCATGCAAAATGGGTAATAATGCCTGGAGACATGTATCTTTGTTAGTTTTACTAGAAAAATGAACTTTTGTAAAGTTTGCAAAGACACGAGCTAGTTTTTTTAATTCAATATGACAGTATAACAGTCATATTAAATATAAAAGTTATATAAACATAACTCCAGAACCAAACGTGTGTCATGTCTAAAATTGCTTATAATAATGTATTCATGTGAGTTTGTAAGGTTTGCAGAAACAAAAAGTAGTGTTTTACTCAATATGAAAGTAATGATCTTAGAATCCTGAGATAATGCGAATAAAGCAATACAAATGTATTCAAACACAACTTTTAAAACAAACATGTAAATTGTCTAAAAATGCCTGTAATATTGAATCTATGTAAGTTTTACTAGAATCAGTTGTTTTTGTAAGGTTTGCAAATACAAAAATTAGGTTTTACACATAATGACATTATAACTTTAACACTCAATATGAAAGTTATTTAATTATAACTCCTAAATACACATGAAACATGTCTAATAGCGTGAAAAAAAATATCTTTGTGAGTGTTGCTAGAAACATTTTCTTTTGTAAGGTTTGCAAAGACACAAGTTAGTTTTTTTTAACTCAATATGACAGTATAACGCCACACTCAATATGACAGTTATTTAAACATAACTCCTAAACCACACCTGAAAAATGGCTAATAATGCCTGAAATAATGCATCTTTGGGAGTTTTACTGGAAACATATGCTTTTTTAAGGCTTGCAAACACAAAAATTATTTGTATTGTATTATGTATTACAACATAATTCCTAAACCAAACATGCAAAATGTCTGAAAATGCCTGTAATATTGAATCCATGTGAGTTTTATTTGAATCAGTTGTATGGTTTGCTAATACAAAAATTGGGTTTTATGACAAACACAAGTTAGTTTTTTTACTTAATATAACAGTTTAGCTGTCATACTATATATGAAAGTTATATAAACATAACTCCAAAACCAAAACCAAACATGCATTATGTCAAAACTGCCTGTAATATTGTATATATGTGAGTTTTACCAGAATCAGGGTTGCAAATACAAAAATTGGGTTTTATGACAGTATACTGTCACACTCAATATGACAGTTATTTAAACATAACTCAAACAACACATGCAAAATAGCTAATAATGCCTGGAGCATGTATCTTAGTTAGTTTTACTAGAAAAATGGTATTTTGTAAGGTTTGCAAAGACACAAGTTAGTTGTTTTTTGTATTCAATATGACAGAATAACTGTCATACTAAATATGAAAGTTATATAAACATTACTCTAAAACCAAACATGCATTGTGTCTAAAAGATGCCTGTAATATTGTATCTGTGTGAGTTTAACTAGATTTAGTTGTTTTTGTAAGGTTTGCAAATACAAAATAAGGGTTTTACTCACTATGACAGTTTACTGTCACACTCAATCTGACAGTTATTTATTTAAACATAACTCCTAAACCACACATGCAAAACGGCTAATAATGCCTGGAGATATGTATCTTTGTGAGTTTTACTAGAAACATTATATTGTGTAAGGTTTAGTTAGTTTTTGTACTCAATCTGACAGTATAACTGTCATTCTAAATCCATCCATTTTCTTCCGCTTATCCGAGGTCGGGTTGCGGGGGCAGCAGCCTGAGCAGAAAATCCCAGACTTCCCTCTCCCCAGCCACTTCGTCCAGCTCTCCTCGGGGTATTCCGAGGCGTTCCCAGGCCAGCCGGGGACATAATCTTTCCAATGTGTCCTAGGTCTTCCCCGTGGCCTCCTGCCACACCTCCCTAGAGGCGTTCGGGTGGCATCCTGAGCAGATGCCCGAACCACCTCATGCCTCCTCTCAATGTGGAGGAGCAGCGGCTTTACTTTGAGTTCCTCCCGGATGACAGAGCTTCTCACCCTGTCTCTAAGGGAGAGACCCACCACCCGGCAGAGGAAACGCATTTAGGCCGCTTGTCCTTTCGGTCATAACCCAAAGCTGGGAACGTAGATCGACGGTAAATTGAGAGCTTTTCCTTCTGGCTCAGCTCCTTCTTCACCACAACGGATCGATATAGCGTCCTCAATACTGAAGACCATGTATCTAGTTAGTTTTACTAGAAAAATGGTATTTTGTAAGGTTTGCAAAGACACAAGTTAGTTGTTTTTTTTATTCAATATGACAGTACAGCTGTCATACTAAATATGAAAGTTATATAAACATTACTCTAAAACCAAACATGCATTATGTCTAAAAATGCCTGTAATATTGTATCTGTGTGAGTTTAACTAGATTTAGTTGTTTTTGTAAGGTTTGCAAATACAAAATAGGGGTTTTACTCACTATGACAGTTTACTGTCACACTCAATCTGACAGTTATTTATTTAAACATAACTCCTAAACCACACATGCAAAATTGCTAATAATGCCTGGAGATATGTATCTTTGTGAGTTTTACTAGAAACATTATATTGTGTAAGGTTTAGTTAGTTTTTGTACTCAATCTGACAGTATAACTGTCATTCTAAATCCATCCATTTTCTTCCGCTTATCTGAGGTCGGGTTGCGGGGGCAGCAGCCTGAGCAGAAAATCCCAGACTTCCCTCTCCCCAGCCACTTCGTCCAGCTCTTCTCGGGGTATTCCGAGGCGTTCCCAGGCCAGCCGGGGACATAGTCTTTCCAATGTGTCCTAGGTCTTCCCCGTGGCCTCCTGCCACACCTCCCTAGAGGCGTTCGGGTGGCATCCTGAGCAGATGCCCGAACCACCTCATGGCTCCTCTCAATGTGGAGGAGCAGCGGCTTTAGTTTGAGTTCCTCCCGGATGACAGAGCTTCTCACCCTGTCTCTAAGGAGAGACCCACCACCCGGCAGAGGAAACACATTTCGGCCGCTTGTCCTTTCGGTCATAACCCAAAGCTGGGAACGTAGATCGACGGTAAATTGAGAGCTTTTCCTTCTGGCTCAGCTCCTTCTTCACCACAACGGATCGATATAGCGTCCTCAATACTGAAGACGCCGCACCAATCCGCCTGTGGATCTCTCGATCCACTCTATCCTCACTCGTGAACAAGACTCCTAGGTACTTGAACTCCTCCACTTGGGGCAAGATCTCCTCCCCAACCTGGAGATGGCACTCGACCCTTTCCTGCGCGAGAACCATGGACTTGGACTTGGAGGTGCTGATTCTCATCCCAGTCGCTTCACACTCAAGGACCCTGCCGAGAGTATAGACCTGGTCTACCGTTCCACGACCAGGACGAAAACCACGCTGTTCATCCTGGATCCGAGTTTCCTCCTCTCCAGTACACATGAATAGACCTTACCGGGAAGGCTGAGGAGTGTGTTTCACGATAGTTGGAACACACCCTCCGGTTCCCCTTCTTAAAGAGAGGAACCACCACCCCGGTCTGCCAATCCAGAGGTACCGCCCCCAATGTTCACGCGATGTTGCAGAGTCTTGTCAACCAAGACAGCCCCACAGTATCCAGAGCCTTAAGGAACTCATCCACCACCGGGGCCTTGCCACAGAGGAGCTTTTTAACTACCTAGGCAACCTAAGCCCCAGAAATAGGAGAGTCCACCACAGATTCCCAAGGCACTGCTTGGCCTGTCGGTATGCCCGCTGCCTCTGGAGTCCCATGAGCCAAAAGGACCCGATAGGCTCTTTCTTCAGCTTGACGGCATCCCTCACTGCTGGTGGCCACCAGCGAGTTCTAGGATTACCGCCACGACAAGCACCAAACACCTTGCGGCCACAGCTCCAATCAGCAGGCTCGACAAGAGAGGCACGGAACATGGTCCAATCAGACTCTATGTCCAGCACCTCCCTCGTGACATGTTCAAAGTTCTTCCTTATGTTTGAACATTGTGTTTGTTATGGACAATCCGTGACGAGCACAAAAGTCCAATAACAAAGCACCACTTGGGTTCAGATCCGGGTGGCCATTTTTCCCAATCACGACTCTCCAGGTTTCACTGTCCTTGCCAACATGAGCATTGAAGTCCCCCAACAGAACAAGGGAATCACCCGAGGGAGCACTCTCCAGTACTCCCTCAAGGGAATCCAAAAAGAGTGGGTACTCTGAGCTGCTGTTTGGTGCGTAAACACAAACAACAGTCAGGACCCGTCACCCAACCCGAAGGCGGAGGGAAGCTACCATCTCGTCTACTGGGTTAAAGTCCAACGTGCAGGCTTTGAGCAACAACAATTGCCACCCCAGCCTCTCATTGCTTGCAACGCCAGAGTGGAAGAGAGTCCAGCCCCTCTTGAGAGAACAGGTTCCAGAGCCCTTGCTGTGCGTCAAAGTGAGTCCAACTATATCTAGCCGGAACTTCTTCACCTCGCGCACCAGCTCAGGCTCTTTCCCTCCCAGCGAGGTGACGTTCCACGTCCCAAGAGCGAGCTTATGTAGCCGATAATCGGACCGCCAAGTGCCCTGCCTTCGGCTGCCGCCCAGTTCACACTGCATCCGACCTCTATGACCTCAATGGGCCCATGAGTGGTGAGCCCATTGGAGGGTTGACCCACGTTGCCTCTTCGAGCTGAGCCCGGCAGGGCCCCATGGAGACAGGCCCGGCCACCAGTCGCTCGCCATCGTGCCCCACCTCTGCGCCTGGCTCCACAGGGGTGACCTGCGCCTGGGCGAGAAAAAATCTAGGTCCTCGATTTGTACTTGTCATAAAGGTCTTTGAGCTGCTCTTTGTCTGATCCCTCACCTAGGACCTTTTCTCAGGGGATCCCGAGGCGTTCCCAGGCCAGCCGGGAGACATAGTGTTCCCAATGTGTCCTGGGTCTTCCCCGTGGCCTCCAGGATGACAGAGCTTCACCTTCACCAGGGGTGTCAAACTCAAATACAGAGTGGGCCAAAGTTTAAAACTGAACAAAGCCGCGGGCCAAGGTTGAACAAATTAACCTTTTAATAAGGACCCAAACAAGTTTTGCATTGAATATTGAACAAGCAAGGCTTATATAACTTTATAGTGACATGCAAAATGGAGTTTCAAATAATAATAATAATAATTAAAAAATATCAATTGCATATCAAATACAATTTAAATAAAAATTGAATGCCTCTTTTCTATTTGCAGCCTTCTGAGGTAAATATCAACATTAACTTTTTCCACAGGCTAATAAATTTGAAAATAAAATAACAATGAATAAAACAACCATTCAGGACTTTAAACTGCTCAGTTTGCAACACACTGATCTAATTTGATGTGCCCAAGCCAGATACCTGGCATCTTTTTTTAGATGCTAGTTCTTTAATGTCAGGGCTCAGGCTTTGAGCTGAGGCAACTTTCATTATCGAACGAAGGTGTCCAACAGTCATATCTCGTACACCCAATTCTAACATCATTCACACCCAGTCACAAGATATGTGCAGCTTCAGCACGCATACACAAATGAATGCAACGCATACTTCATCAACAGCGATACAGGTTACACTGAGGGTGCCAGTATAAAAAACTTTAACACTGTTAGAAATATACGCCACACTGTGAACCCACACCAAACAAAAATAAAAAAACACTTTTCGGGAGAACATCCGCACCGTAACATAACATAAACACAAAAGAACAAATACCCAGAATCTTTTGCAGCACTAACTCTTTCGGGACGCTACAAAATACACCCCCGCTACCACCAAACCACCCCCCCCCCACACACACACACCTTGTAGCGTCCCGGAAGATTTAGTGCTACAAAGGGTTCCGGGTATTTGTTCTGTTGTGTTTATGTTGTGTTACGGTGCGGATGTTCTCCCGAAATGTGTTTGTCATTCTTGTTTGGTGTGGATTCACAGTGTGGCGTATATTTCTAAAAGTCTTAAAGTTTTTTATTTGGCTACCGTCAGTGTAACCTGTATCGCTGTTGATGAAGTATGCGTTGCATTCAATTGTGTGTGGGTGCAGAAGCTGCACTGACATGAAACTGGGCCGGCACTCGTTTGACTAGCTGAAAAAAAAAAGAAAAAAGTCGGGAGGAGTGCTGGAGTCACTCCCGGGAGGGTTGGCAAGTATTAGAAGTAGTGGTGAATGCGGTGTTACCGCGGCACTGCCGCAATGTATAATCGACGGTCCAGCTTTAGTGTTAATTTGATATTGCCTCAAGAGCCATGTCAAATTACACGTTGGGCCAAATTTGGCCCACGGGCCAGAGTTTGACACCCATGACCTTCACTGTAAAAAATTACTGTAAAAATAAAAAATAAAATTACAGTTATATACTCCATCCATCCATCCATTTTCTACCGCTTATTCCCTTCGGGGTCGCGGGGGGCGCTGGAGCCTATCTCAGCTACAATCAGGCGGAAGGCGGGGTACACCCTGGACAAGTCGCCACCTCATCGCAGGGCCAACACAGATAGACAGACAACATTCACACTCACATTCACACACTAGGGCCAATTTAGTGTTGCCAATCAACCTATCATGTTCTTCTTAAATGCAGTTAAGTACTGTAAATTTTGTTGCATTTTTCAAAAAATATCGACCAGCAGTAAGTTACTGTAAAACCTACAGTGTAATTCAGTATTTTTCAGACTTGTTTCTTGGGTCCGCCCACAATTCGTCCAACCGAGCTTCATTTCACCTGGCCGACCCTGCTAAATCCATCCTACTGCATCGTGTGTTTTTGATAACAAGGTAAGAGTCACTTGTACCTTGATGTGTCATTTTCTGTTTGAATTACTTTATATATATATTTATAAAGTCCGAAATGACATAGCGTCACAGTCAGCATCACAGACACTATCGTTGACCACGCGCATGTACCGCCGCATGCTAGCTAGCTAAGTTTTCTTCTTTTTTGTCATAGTCATCATAAAAGATGATAACTTGCAACATATGTGCTACGACTTGCAGCAATGTATTTGCGTATGTTAGACACATGCGAAGTCATAGTTGTATGCCTAATGCATCGTTTAAGTGTGCTTTCCCTAAATGCACAAGAGTTTTTTCCAACTTCTCAGCCTTCAAAACTCACAGCCGTCGTCATAAATATGGCAAGAGTAGGACTGATATGTATAGCGCAGAAGGTTTACCTTGTAATATTGTCTCATGTAGCGCGAAGTGCGATGATTTACGGGCCCTTCTCCTGCATTTGAAAAGTCATATTACCGAAGGTAGGACAGTTACGTGCCCCTTCAGTCAATGTGAAAAAAGATTTACAGTTAAGTCTACTTTCACATCGCACGCGTCAAGGAAGCACTACGGCTACACTGAACGAAGTTTGACTTGATCAACAGCAAATCCAAGCAGCTCTTCTGTTATTAACACTGATGATGACTATTGTGATATGCAACTTGAGAATTCAGGATATTCCTGTTATAAAGACATGGAGGACTACTTGCATTAAAAAAATGTTCACAGCACTGAAAAAAGGTTGAGAACCACTGCCTTAGGACAGTGGTTCTCAACCTTTTTTCAGTGATGTACCCCTGTGAACATTTTTTAAATTCAAGTACCCCCTAATCAGAGCAAAGCATTTTTGGTTGAAAAAAAGAGATAAAGAAGTAAAATACAGCACTATGTCATCAGTTTCTGATTTATTAAATTGTATAACAGTGCAAAATATTGCTCATTTGTTGTGGTCTTTCTTGAACTATTTGGAAAAAAAGATATAAAAATAACTAAAAACTTGTTGAAAAATAAACAAGTGATTCAATTATAAATAAAGATTTTTACACATAGAAGTAATCAACTTAAAGTGCCCTCTTTGGGGATTGCAATAGAGATCCATCTGGATTCATGAACTTCATTCTCAACATTTCTTCACAAAAAAAGAAATCTTTAACATCAATATTTATGGAACATGTCCACTACGCTTTAACCAAGCCTCCATTGTTTTCTACATGGATAGTTGATTGACAGTTGGTGCCGTGTGGCACCGCCAGGTAGGGTCAAACCATCATGGCATGGGGGAAACTCTGGCTTTATGGTAATGAATGGAATAGCCTACTTGATTAGTTGTTCAGTTTATGAACTTACATTCATATTTTGTCGAAGTATTATTCAATAAATATATTTATAAAGGATTTTTGAATTGTTGCTATTTTTAGAATATTTAAAAAAAATCTCACGAACCCCTTGGCATACCTTCAAGTACCCCCAGGAGTACGCGTACCCCCATTTGAGAACCACTGCCTTAGGAGACTAAATGTAAACAGAGGAAAGAGAGAGCGAGTGAGGTGGCCATTCCAAATACTTTTAAAATGCTACCCATATTGGATACTGTTTAGGAACATAAACTGCATTTCTTGACTGTACCAGTTGCTGGTGACAAAGTCACAATAAAACGTTGGATGATCAGCATGGAAGGTGATGTCATCTGCAAAGGCGTCCAACCTAGCTTAATCTCAGGGCTTGCTGCCCTTCTTGCCACCTACTATGTGTTTAACTTGGAATACCAAGAGGAAGGTCCTCGGACATTGGAATTTGTTCAAAGGTAAATCCTCTTGATACTGTTAAAATACTGTTAGGATATTTTATTTTATATTTCTCACCTCTGTTCAGGAAATTGACTTGTCATTTCCCCAATTTGGTGCCTTAAATCAATAACTCTTCTGTTCCTTTGTGGACCTTCTTATTAGTGACCGAAGCACCAGTTTGACTCTAGGATACAGAGAAGGTAGGTAATGTGCAGGTAAAGATATGTTGACTGGGTCAAAGAAGGAAGCACCTGTTTGACCCCAGGATGCAGAAAAAGTAGGTAATTTGCAGGTAAAGATATGTTGACTGGATGATGGCAGGAAGCACCAGTGTGACCCCACTATGCAGGGAAGGTAGGTAATGTGCGGGTGAAGGTATGTTGAATGGGTGAAAGAAGGAAGCGCAGGTGTGGTCGAGGCCATGCAGACAAGGTAGGTATGTGCAGGTGAAGATATGTTGTATGGTGAAAGAAAGAAGCACCAGTGTGACCCAAGGATGCAGGGAAGGTAGGTAATGTGCAGGTAAAGATATGTTGAATGGGTGAAGGCAGGAAACACCAGCTAGACGCCAGGATACAGAGAAGGTAGGTAATGTGCAGGTAAAGATATGTTGAATGAGTAAAGGCAGGAAACACCAGCTTGACTCCAGGATACAGAGAAGGTAGGTAATGTGCAGGTAAATATATGTTGAATGGGTAAAGGTAGAAAGCACCAGCGTGACCACACTATGCAGAGAAGGTAGGTAATGCGCAGGTAAAGATATGTTGAATGGGTAAAGGCAAGAAGCACCAGTGTGACCCCAGGATGCAGAGAAGGTAGGTAAAGAGCAGGTAACGATATGTTAAATGGGTGAAAGCAGGAAACATCAGCGTAAATACACGGTCCCGTGGATGGAGAGAAAACATAAATAGAGAGAGGGATTGGGGAGGCTTTAGCATTGTCTTCCTCTCTGAATTTGTCTTAATGGGTTTTAGAGCATTCACTCATCTACAGCTGTGGTTATGGTATAGGCTCACATATATCCTAAAATTGATATTAATATTTGTGCATATTCGTAAATAACAATGTGAGGGGGGTTCTGTATCGACTGCAAGTAATCTTCAATCACAACAGAATATCTAATATGCTTTCTCTCTTTTTTAGGCGATTCATTGGCGTTAACCCTGAGAGGGGAACAAAGGCTAGCCAGGGAAAGGTGGTGTCCAAGAAGACCGGGAAGCTGGTTCAGAAAAAGGCAGCAACTGTAAATCCTCACGTAGCCACCCTTATAAAACATCTCACAGACTTTGAGTGGGGCTTTATGTAGCCGACAACTAAACACTGGACTCGTGTTCAGTGTTTTGTCTCCAGTTAGAAATTAAGTGGACATGTTATAAATGTTCAAATGCTTTACTGAAAATAAGAAGAATGCACTAAATGTACATTGAATGTATTTGATGCACTTTAAAATAATTGGTTAATAAAAACATAATCTTGCAAGGCCATTTCTCCAGTCATTTTTATGCCAGCAGATTGCAGGGTTTTTGATTTTGAAAAATTAAAAGTTCAACTCATTAACTTCTAGTGGCATTATACTGTAAAGCTCAGTCTATAGTGCTTACAATTATTTTACTGTAATTAACTGTTAATGGATATTACAGTAGATACACTAAAATAACAGTGTAATGCCGCTAAACAGATGACAGTATTATGCTGTGAAGCGTATATTTGATACAGCACAGTACTGTGATACTTTTTAAAGTAATAAACTATAGTGATAGATCACAGTATGTGTGCTGTAGAAAAACAGTTTTATACTGGAACCATTAGCTGCCAGTAGGTTACTGTAATTAAACGGTGAAAATTCTTACAGTAAGGGAGAGACCCGCCACCCAGCGGAGAAAACTCATTTCGGCCACTTGTACCCGTGATCTTGTCCTTTCGGTCATAACCCAAAGCTCAAGACCATAGGTGAGGATGGGAACGTAGATTGACCGGTAAATTGAGAGCTTTTCCTTCTGGCGCAGCTCCTTCTTACCACAACGAATCGATATAGCGTCCTCATTACTGAAGACGCCGCACCGATCAGCCTGTGCATCTCACGATCCACTCTTCCCTCACTCATGAACAAGACTCCAGGTACTTGAACTCATCCACTTGGGGCAAGATCTCCTGTCCAACCTCGAGATGGCACTCCACCCTTTCCCGGGCGAGAACCTTGGACTTGGAGGTGCTGATTCTCATCCCTGTTGCTTCACACTCGGCTGCGAACCAATCCAATGAGAGCTGAAGATCCTGGCCAGTTAAAGCCATAAGGACCACATCACCTGCAAAAAGGAGAGACCTAATCCTGCAGCCACCAAACCGGATCCCCTCAACGCCATGACTGCGCCTAGAAATTCTGTCCATAAAATGTATGAACACATTTGGTGACAAAGGGCAGCCAACATGAGGGTTGGACTCGGGTCCAACCCTCACTGGAAAGGGGTCCGACTTACTGCTGGCAATGCGGACCAAGCTCTGACACTGATCATACAGGGAGCGACCCGCCACAATCAGACATGCCGATACCCCATACTCTCTGAGCACTCCCCACAGGACTTCCCGGGGTGGCCACGGTCGAATGTCTTCTCCAAGTCCACAAAGCACATGTAGACTGGTTGGACAAACTCCCATGCACACTCAAGGACCCTGCCGAGAGTATAGATCTGGTCTACCGTTCCACGACCAGGACGAAAACCACAGTGTTCGTCCTGGATCCGAGGTTCCTCCTCTCCAGTACACATGAATAGACCTTACCGGGAAGGCTGAGGAGTGTGATCTACGATAGTTGGAACACACCCTCCGGTTCCCCTTCTTAAAGAGAGGAACCACCACCCCGGTCTGCCAATCCAGAGGTACCGCCCCTGATGTCCACGCGATGTTTCAGAGTCTTGTCAACTAAAACAGCCCCACAGCATCCAGAGCCTTAAGGAACTCCGGACGGAGCTCATCCACCCCCGGGGCCTTGCCACCGAGGAGCTTTTTAACTACCTTGGCAACCTCAGCCCCAGAAATAGGAGAGCCCACCACAGATTCCCCAGGCACTACTTGGCCTGTCGGTATGCCCGCTGCCTCTGGAGTCCCATGAGCCAAAAGGACCAGATAAGCTCTTTCTTCAGCTTGACGGCATCCCGCACTGCTGGTGGCCACCAGCGGGTTCTAGGATTACCGCCACGACAGGCACCAAACACCTTGCGGCCACAGCTCCAATCAGCTGGCTTGACAAGACATACTCAATGTCCAGCACCTCCTTTGTGACATGTTCAAAGTTCCTTCGGAGGTGGAAAAAGAAACTCTCTCTGACAGGAGACTCTGCTAGGCATTCCCAAAAGACTCTCACAATGCTTTTGGGCCTGCCAGGTATGTCCGGGATCCTACCCCACCATCGGAGCCAGCTCACCAGGTGGTGATCGGTAGAAAGCTCGCCCCTCTCTTCACCCGAGTGTCCAAAACATGAGGCCGCAAATCCCATGACACAACTACAAAGTCAATTATGGAACTGCGGCCGAGGGTGTCCTGGTGCCAAGTGCACATATGGACACCCTTATGTTTGAACATTGTGTTTGTTATGGACAATCCGTGACGAGCACAAAAGTCCAATAACAAAGCACCACTTGGGTTCAGATCCGGGTGGCCATTTTTCCCAATCACGACTCTCCAGGTTTCAAAGTCGTTGCCAACATGAGCGTTGAAGACCCCCATCAAAACAAGGGAATCACCCGAGGGAGCAATCTCAAGGGAATCCAAAAAGAGTGGGTACTCTGAGCTGCTGTTTGGTGCGTAAACACCAACAACAGTCAGGACCCGTCACCCAACCCGAAAGCGGAGGGAAGCTACCATCTCGTCTTCTGGGTTAAGTCCAACGTGCAGGCTTTGAGCCGGTGGGCAACAAGAATTGCCAACCCAGCCTCTCATTACTTGCAACGCCAGAGTGGAAGAGAGTCCAACCCCTCTTGAGAGAACAGGTTCCAGAGCCCTTGCTGTGCGTCGAAGTGAGTCCAGCTTTATCTAGCCGGGAACTTCTCCACCTCGCGAGGTGACGTTCCACGTCCCAAGAGCGAGCTTATGTAGCCGATAATCGGACCGCCAAGTGCCCTGCCTTCGGCTCCCGCCCAGCTAACACTGCACCCGACCTCTATGACCCAGCCCATGAGTGGTGAGCCTATTGCAGGGGGGACCCACGTTGCCTCTTCGAGCTGGGCCCCATGGGCACCAGTCGCTCGCCATCGTGCCCCACCTCTGGGCCTCAACAGGGGAGCCACGGTGACCCGCGTCCGGGCGAGAAAATATCTAGGTCCTCGATTTGTACTTTTAATAAAGGTCTTTGAGCTGCTCTTTGTCTGATTCCTCACCTAGGACCTGTTTGTCTTGGGGGACCCTACCAGGGGGCATAGAAGCCCCCGGACAACATAGCTCCTAGGATCAGTGGGACACGCAAACCACAAAGGTGGCGGCTCAGAAAGCAGGTTATATAAACATAACTCCAAAACCAAACATGCAAGATGTCTAAACATGTCTGTAATATTGTATCAATGTGAGTTTTACTAGAATCGGTTGTTTTTTTAAGGCTTGCAAACACAAAAAGTTTTTTTTACTCAATATGACAGTAAGTTCTTAAAATGCTGAGATAATGTGAAAAAAACAATACAAATGTATTCCAACATGATTCCTAAACCAAACATGCAAAATGTCTAAAAATGCCTGTAATATTGAATCCATGTGAGTTTTACTAGAATCATTTGTTTTTGTAAGGTTTGCAAATACAAAAATTGAGTTTTATGACAGACACAAGTTAGTTTTTTTACTCATTATAACAGTATAGATGTCATACTATATATTAAAGTTATATGAACATAACTCCAAAACCAAACGTGCATTATGGTCCAAAATTGCCTGTAATATTGTATAGATGTGAGTTTTACTAGAATCACGTTTGCAAATACAAAAATTGGGTTTTATCACAGTATACTGTCACACTCAATATGACAGTATAACTGTCATACTAAATCCATCCATTTTCTTCCGCTTATCCGAGGTCGGGTTGCGGGGGCAGCAGCCTAAGCAGAGAGCCCAGACTTCCCTCTCCCCAGCCACTTCGTCCAGCTCTTCTCGGGGGATCCCGAGGCGTTCCCAGGCCATAGTCTTTCCAATGTATCCTAAGTCTTCCCCATGGCCTCCTGCCGTTCGGACCTAGGGAGGCGTTCGGGTGGCATCCTGAGCAGATGCCCGAACCACCTCATCTGGCTCCTCTCAATGTGGAGGAGCAGCGGCTTTACACTGAGTTCCTCCCAGATGACAGAGCTTCTCACCCTATCTCTAAGGGAGAGACCCACCACCCGGCGGAGGAAACTCATTTCGGCCGCTTGTACCCGTGACCTTGTCCTTTCGGTCATAACCCAAAGCTCATGACCATAGGTGAGGATGGGAACGTTGATCGACCGGTAAATTGAAAGCTTTTCCTTCTGGCTCAGCTCCTTCTTCACCACAACGGATCGATATAGCGTCCTCATTACTGAAGACCGATCTGCCTGTAGATCTGCCTGTAGATCTCACAATCCACTCTATCCTCACTCGTGAACAAGACTCCTAGGTACTTGAACTCCTTCACTTGGGGCAAGATCTCTTTCCCAACCTCGAGATGGCACTCCACCCTTTCCCGGGCGAGAACCATGGACTCGGACTTGGAGGTGCTGATTCTCATCCCAGTCGCTTCACTGCGAACCGATCCAATGAAAGCTGAAGATCTTGGCCAGTTGAAGCCATCAGGACCACATCATCTGCAAAAAGCAGAGACTTAATCCTGCAGCCACCAAACCAGGCGCAGTCATGGCGTTGAGGGGATCCTCAAAGCCATGACTGCGCCTAGATATTCTGTCCATTAAAGTTATGAACAGAATCGGTGACAAAGGGCAGCCTTGGCGGAGTCCAACCCTCACTGGAAAGGGGTCCGACATACTGCCGGCAATGCGGACCAAGCTCTGACACTGATCATACAGGGAGACACCCGCCACAATCAGACATGCCAATACTCCATACTCTCTGAGCACTCCCCACAGGATTTACCGGGGGCCAAGGTCGAATATCTTCTCCAAGTCCACAAAACTTATGTAGACTGGTTGGGCAAACTCCCATGCACACTCAAGGACCCTGCCGAGAGTATAGAGCTGGTCTACCGTTCCACGACCAGGACGAAAACCACACTGTTCGTCCTGGATCCGAGGTTCCTCCTCTCCATTACACATGCATAGACCTTACCGGGAAGGCTGAGGAGTGTGATCTACGATAGTTGGAACACACCCTCCGGTTCCCCTTCTTAAAGAGAGGAACCACCACCCCGGTCTGCCAATCCAGAGGTACCGCCCCCGATGTAGACGCAATGTTGCAGAGTCTTGTCAACCAAGACTGCCCCACAGCATCCAGAGCCTTAAGGAACTCCGGACGGAGCTCATACCCCCGGGGCCTTGCCACCGAGGAGCTTTTTAACTACCTTGGCAACCTCAGCCCCAGAAATAGGAGAGCCCACCACAGACTTCCCAGGCACTGTTTCCTCATAGGAAGACGTGTTGGTGGGACTGAGGAGGTCTCGCTTGGCCTGTCGGTATGCCCACTGCCTCTGGAGTCACATGAGCCAAAAGGACCCGGTGGCTCTTTCTTCAGCTTGACAGCATCCCTCACTGCTGGTGGATTACCGCCACGACAGGCACCAAACACCTTGCGGCCACAGCTTCAATCAGCTGGCTCAACAAGAGAGGAACGGAACATGGTCCACTCAGACTCAATGTCCAGCACCTCCCTCGTGACATGTTCAAAGTTCTTCCGGACATGTTCAAAGTTCTTCAGGAGACTCTGCTAGGTGTTCCCAGCAGACCCTTACAATGCGTTTGGGCCTGCCAGGTCTGACCGGCATCCTCCCCTACCATCGGAGCCAGCTCACCACCAGGTGGTGGTTGGTAGAAAGCTCTGCCCCTCTCTTCACCGAGTGTCCAAAACATGAGGCCGCAAATCCCATGACACAACTACAAAGTCAATCATGCGGCCGAGGGTGTCCTTGTGCCAAGTACACATATGGACACCCTTATGTTTGAACATTGTGTTTGTTATGGACAATCCGTGACAAGCACAAAAGTCCAATAACAAAGCACCACTTGGGTTCAGATCCGGGTGGCCATTCTTCCCAATCACGACTCTCCAGGTTTCACTGTCGTTGCCAACATAGCGTTGAAGTCCACCAGCAGAACAAGGGAATCACCCTAGGGAGCACTCTCCAGTACTCCCTCAAGGGAATCCAAAAAGAGTTGGTACTCTGAGCTGCTGTTTGGTGTGTAAACACAAACAACAGTCAGGACCCGTCACCCAACCCGAAGGCTGAAGGAAGCTACCATCTCGTCTATTGGGTTTAAAGTCCAACGTGCAGGCTTTGAGCCGGGGGGCAACAAGAATTGCCACCCCAGCCTCTCATTAGTTGCAACGCCAGTGTGGAATCTCTTCCACTCTGGCGTTGCAAGTAATGAAAGTTCAGCTCAGTCCAGCCCCTCTGAGAGAACAGGTTCCAGAGCCCTTGCTGTGAGTCCAACTATATCTAGCCGGGAACGTCTCCACCTCAAGCACCAGCTCAGGCTCCTTCCCTCCCAGCGAGGTGACGTTCCATGTCCCAAGAGCGAGCTTATGTAGCCGATAATCGGACCACCAAGTGCCCTGCCTTCGGCTGCCGCCCAGCTCACACTGCACCCTCTATGACCCAGCCCATGAGAGGTGAGCCCTGGAGTGGGGATCCACGTTGCCTCTTCGAGCTGAGCACGGCTGGGCCCCATGGGGACAGGCCCGTCAATCGCCATCGTGCCACACCTCTGGGCCTGGCTCCACAGGGGAGCCACGGTGACCTGCGTCCGGGCGAGAAAAAATCTAGGTCCTCAATTGTACTTTTAATAAAGGTCTTTGCGCTGCTCTTTGTCTGAGCCCTCACCTAGGACCTGTTTGTCTTGGGAGACCATAGAAGCCCCCGGACAACATAGTTCCTGGATCAGTGGGACACGCAAACCACAAAGGTGGCGGCTCAGAAAGCAGGTTATATAAATATAACTCCAAAACCAAACATGCAATATGTCTAAACATGCCTGTAATATTGTATCAATGTGAGTTTTCCTAGAATCGGTTGTTTTTGTAAGGTTTGCAAATACAAAAATTAGGTTTTACTCACAATGACAAAATCACACTCAATATGACAGCTATTTAAACATAACTCATAAACCACACAAAAAAATGGCTAATAATGCCTGAAATAATGAATCATTGTGAGTTTTGCTGAGTTTTACATTTTGCAAACACAAAAAGTAGTTTTTTACTTGACTGTAATGTTCTTAGAACCCTGAGATAATGGGAAAAAAGCAATAAAAATGTATTTAAACCTAACTCCTAAACAACACATGCAAAATGGCTAATAATGCCTAGGGAGACATGTAACGTTGTTAGTTTTAAAAAAATGATCTTTTGTAAAGATATCAAAGACACAAGCTAGTTTTTTTTTATTCAATATGACAGTATAACAGTCATAATACATATGAAAGTTATATAAACATAACTCCAAAACCAAACATGTGTCATGTCTAAAAATGCCTGTAATAATGTATTTATGTGAGGTTGTAAGGTTAACAAAAACAAAAAGTAGTTTTTTACTCAATATGAAAGTAATGTTCTTGGAATCCTGAGATAATGCGAAAAAAGCAATACAAATGTATTTAAACATAACTCCTAAACAACCCAGGCAAAATGGGTAATAATGCCTGGAGACATGTATCTTTGTTAGTTTTACTAGGAAATGTATATTTTGTAAAGTTTGCAAAGACACAAGCTAGTTGTTTTTATTCAATAAGACAGTATAACAGTCATACTAAATATGAGAGTTATATAAACATAACTCCAGAACCAAACGTGTGTCATGTCTAAAATTGCCTATAATAATGTATTTATGTGAGTTTGTAAGGTTTGCAAAAACAAAAAGTAGTTTTTTCCTCAATATGAAAGTAAGCATTTTAGAATCCTGAGATAATGCGAAAAAAGCAATAAAAATGTATTTAAACATAATTCCTAAACAACCCATGCAAAATGGGTAATAATGCCTGGAGACATGTATCTTTGTTAGTTTTCCTAGAAAAATGATCTTTTGTAAAGTTTGCAAAGACACAAGCTAGTTTTTTTTAATTCAATATGACAGTATAACAGCCATACTGAATATAAAAGTTATATAAACATAACTCCAAAACCAAACATGTGTCATGTCTAAAAATGTCTGTAATAATGTATTTATGTGAGTTTGTAAGGTTTGCAAAAACAAAAAGTAGTTTTTTACTCAATATGAAAGTAATGATCTTAGAATCCTGAGATAATGCGAAAAAAGCAATACAAATGTATTTAAACATAACTCCTAAACGACCCAGGCAAAATGGGTAATAATGCCTGGAGACATGTATCTTTGTTAGTTTTACTAGGAAATGTATATTTTGTAAAGTTTGCAAAGACACAAGCTAGTTGTTTTTATTCAATAAGACAGTATAACAGTCATACTAAATATGAAAGTTATATAAACATAACTCCAGAACCAAACGTGTGTCATGTCTAAAAATGCCTGTAATAATGTATTTATGTGAGTTTGTAAGGTTTGCAAAAACAAAAAGTAGTTTTTTACTCAATATGAAAGTAATGATCTAAGAATCCTGAGATAATGCGAAAAAAGCAATAAAAATGTCTTTAAACATAATTCCTAAACAACCCATGCAAAATGGCTAATAATGCCTGGAGACATGTATCTTTGTTAGTTTTACTAGAAAAATGATCTTTTTTAAAGTTTGCAAAGACACAAGCTATTTTTTTTTATTCAATAAGACAGTATAACATTATTACTAAATATGAAAGTTATATAAACATAACTCCAAAACCAAACATGTGTCATGTCTAAAAATGCCTGTAATAATGTATTAATGTGAGTTTGTGAGGTTTGCAAAAACAAAAAGTAGTTTTTTACTCAATATGAAAGTAATGATCTTAAAATCCTGAGATAATGCGAAAAAAGCAATAAAAATGTATTTAAACATAATTCCTAAACAACCCATGCAAAATGAGTAATAATGCCTGGAGACATGTATCTTTGTTACTTTTACTAGAAAAATTATCTTTTTTAAAGTTTGCAAAGACACAAGCTAGTTGTTTTTATTCAATAAGACAGTATAACAGTCATACTAAATATGAACGTTATATAAACATAACTCCAGAACCAAACGTGTGTCATGTCTAAAATTGCCTATAATAATGTATTTATGTGAGTTTGTAAGGTTTGCAAAAACAAAAAGTAGTTTTTTCCTCAATATGAAAGTAAGCATTTTAGAATCCTGAGATAATGCGAAAAAAGCAATAAAATTGTATTTAAACATAATTCCTAAACAACCCATGCAAAATGGGTAATAATGCCTGGAGACATGTATCTTTGTTAGTTTTACTAGAAAAATGAACTTTTGTAAAGTTTGCAAAGACACAAGCTAGTTTTTTTAATTCAATATGACAGTATAACAGTCATACTAAATATACAAGTTATATAAACATAACTCCAAAACCAAACATGTGTTATGTCTAAAAATGTCTGTAATAATGTATTTATGTGAGTTTGTAAGGTTTGCAAAAACAAAAAGTAGTTTTTTACTCAATATGAAAGTAATGATCTTAGAATCCTGAGATAATGCGAAAAAAGCAATAAAAATGTATTTAAACATAACTCCTAAACAACCCAGGCAAAATGGGTAATAATGCCTGGAGACATGTATCTTTGTTAGTTTTACTAGGAAATGTATATTTTGTAAAGTTTGCAAAGACACAAGCTAGTTGTTTTTATTCAATAAGACACTATAACAGTCATACTAAATATGAAAGTTATATAAACATAACTCCAGAACCAAACGTGTGTCATGTCTAAAAATGCCTGTAATAATGTATTAATGTGAGTTTGTAAGGTTTGCAAAAACAAAAAGTAGTTTTTTACTCAATATGAAAGTAATGATCTTAAAATCCTGAGATAATGCGAAAAAAGCAATAAAAATGTATTTAAACATAATTCCTAAACAACCCATGCAAAATGAGTAATAATGCCTGGAGACATGTATCTTTGTTAGTTTTACTAGAAAAATGATCTTTTGTAAAGTTTGCAAAGACACAAGCTAGTTTTTTTTAATTCAATATGACAGTATAACAGTCATACTAAATATACAAGTTATATAAACATAACTCCAAAACCAAACATGTGTCATGTCTAAAAATGTCTGTAATAATGTATTTATGTGAGTTTGTAAGGTTTGCAAAAACAAAAAGTAGTTTTTTACTCAATATGAAAGTAATGATCTTAGAATCCTGAGATAATGCGAAAAAAGCAATAAAAATGTATTTAAACATAACTCCTAAACAACCCATGCAAAATGGGTAATAATGCCTGGAGACATGTATCTTTGTTAGTTTTACTAGGAAATGTATATTTTGTAAAGTTTGCAAAGACACAAGCTAGTTGTTTTTATTCAATAAGACACTATAACAGTCATACTAAATATGAACGTTATATAAACATAACTCCAAAACCAAACATGTGTCATGTCTAAAAATGCCTGTAATAATGTATTAATGTGAGTTTGTAAGGTTTGCAAAAACAAAAAGTAGTTTTTTACTCAATATGAAAGTAATGATCTTAAAATCCTGAGATAATGCGAAAAAAGCAATAAAAATGTATTTAAACATAATTCCTAAACAACCCATGCAAAATGGCTAATAATGCCTGGAGACATGTATCTTTGTTAGTTTTACTAGAAAAATGATCTTTTTTAAAGTTTGCAAAGACACAAGCTAGTTGTTTTTATTCAATAAGACAGTATAACATTATTACTAAATATGAAAGTTATATAAACATAACTCCAAAACCAAACATGTGTCATGTCTAAAAATGTCTGTAATAATGTATTAATGTGAGTTTGTGAGGTTTGCAAAAACAAAAAGTAGTTTTTTACTCAATATGAAAGTAATGATCTTAAAATCCTGAGATAATGCGAAAAAAGCAATAAAAATGTATTTAAACATAATTCCTAAACAACCCATGCAAAATGGCTAATAATGCCTGGAGACATGTATCTTTGTTAGTTTTACTAGAAAAATGATCTTTTTTAAAGTTTGCAAAGACACAAGCTAGTTGTTTTTATTCAATAAGACAGTATAACATTATTACTAAATATGAAAGTTATATAAACATAACTCCAAAACCAAACATGTGTCATGTCTAAAAATGTCTGTAATAATGTATTAATGTGAGTTTGTGAGGTTTGCAAAAACAAAAAGTAGTTTTTTCCTCAATATGAAAGTAAGCATTTTAGAATCCTGAGATAATGCGAAAAAAGCAATAAAATTGTATTTAAACATAATTCCTAAACAACCCATGCAAAATGGGTAATAATGCCTGGAGACATGTATCTTTGTTAGTTTTACTAGAAAAATGAACTTTTGTAAAGTTTGCAAAGACACAAGCTAGTTTTTTAAATTCAATATGACAGTATAATAGTCATATTAAATATAAAAGTTATATAAACATAACTCCAGAACCAAACGTGTGTCATGTCTAAAATTGCTTATAATAATGTATCCAAAACTGCCTGTAATATTGTATATATGTGAGTTTTACTAGAATCAGGGTTGCAAATACAAAAATTGGGTTTTATGACAGTATACTGTCACACTCAATATGACAGTTATTTAAACATAACTCAAACAACACATGCAAAATAGCTAATAATGCCTGGAGCATGTATCTTAGTTAGTTCTACTAGAAAAATGGTATTTTGTAAGGTTTGCAAAGACACAAGTTAGTTGTTTTTTTTTATTCAATATGACAGAATAACTGTCATACTAAATATGAAAGTTATATAAACATTACTCTAAAACCAAACATGCATTGTGTCTAAAAAATGCCTGTAATATTGTATCTGTGTGAGCAACGGCTTTACTTTGAGTTCCTCCCGGATGACAGAGCTTCTCACCCTGTCTCTAAGGGAGAGACCCACCACCCGGCAGAGGAAACGCATTTCGGCCGCTTGTCCTTTCGGTCATAACCCAAAGCTGGGAACGTATCGATCGGTAAATTGAGAGCTTTTCCTTCTGGCTCAGCTCCTTCTTCACCACAACGGATCGATATAGCGTCCTCAATACTGAAGACCATGTATCTAGTTAGTTTTACTAGAAAAATTGTATTTTGTAAGGTTTGCAAAGACACAAGTTAGTTGTTTTTTTTATTCAATATGACACTACAGCTGTCATACTAAATATGAAAGTTATATAAACATTACTCTAAAACCAAACATGCATTATGTCTAAAAATGCCTGTAATATTGTATCTGTGTGAGTTTAACTAGATTTAGTTGTTTTTGTAAGGTTTGCAAATACAAAATAAGGGTTTTACTCACTATGACAGTTTACTGTCACACTCAATCTGACAGTTATTTATTTAAACATAACTCCTAAACCACACATGCAAAATGGCTAATAATGCCTGGAGATATGTATCTTTGTGAGTTTTACTAGAAACATTATATTGTGTAAGGTTTAGTTAGTTTTTGTACTCAATCTGACAGTATAACTGTCATTCTAAATCCATCCATTTTCTTCCGCTTATCCGAGGTCGGGTTGCGGGGGCAGCAGCCTGAGCAGGAAATCCCAGACTTCCCTCTCCCCAGCCACTTCGTCCAGCTCTTCTCGGGGTATTCCGAGGCGTTCCCAGGCCAGCCGGGGACATAGTCTTTCCAATGTGTCCTAGGTCTTCCCCGTGGCCTCCTGCCACACCTCCCTAGAGGCGTTCGGGTGGCATCCTGAGCAGATGCCCAAACCACCTCATGGCTCCTCTCAATGTGGAGGAGCAGCGGCTTTAGTTTGAGTTCCTCCCGGATGACAGAGCTTCTCACCCTGTCTCTAAGGGAGAGACCCACCACCCGGCAGAGGAAACACATTTCGGCCGCTTGTCCTTTCGGTCATAACCCAAAGCTGGGAACGTAGATCGACGGTAAATTGAGAGCTTTTCCTTCTGGCTCAGCTCCTTCTTCACCACAACGGATCGATATAGCGTCCTCAATACTGAAGACGCCGCACCAATCCGCCTGTGGATCTCTCGATCCACTCTATCCTCACTCGTGAACAAGACTCCTAGGTACTTGAACTCCTCCACTTGGGGCAAGATCTCCTCCCCAACCTGGAGATGGCACTCGACCCTTTCCTGCGCGAGAACCATGGACTTGGACTTGGAGGTGCTGATTCTCATCCCAGTCGCTTCACACTCAAGGACCCTGCCGAGAGTATAGACCTGGTCTACCGTTCCACGACCAGGACGAAAACCACACTGTTCGTCCTGGATCCGAGTTTCCTCCTCTCCAGTACACATGAATAGACCTTACCGGGAAGGCTGAGGAGTGTGTTTCACGATAGTTGGAACACACCCTCCGGTTCCCCTTCTTAAAGAGAGGAACCACCACCCCGGTCTGCCAATCCAGAGGTACCGCCCCCAATGTTCACGCGATGTTGCAGAGTCTTGTCAACCAAGACAGCCCCACAGTATCCAGAGCCTTAAGGAACTCATCCACCACCGGGGCCTTGCCACAGAGGAGCTTTTTAACTACCTAGGCAACCTAAGCCCCAGAAATAGGAGAGTCCACCACAGATTCCCCAGGCACTGCTTGGCCTGTGGGTATGCCCGCTGCCTCTGGAGTCCCATGAGCCAAAAGGACCCGATAGGCTCTTTCTTCAGCTTGACGGCATCCCTCACTGCTGGTGGCCACCAGCGAGTTCTAGGATTACCGCCACGACAAGCACCAAACACCTTGCGGCCACAGCTCCAATCAGCAGGCTCGACAAGAGAGGCACGGAACATGGTCCACTCAGACTCAATGTCCAGCACCTCCCTCGTGACATGTTCAAAGTTCTTCCTTATGTTTGAACATTGTGTTTGTTATGGACAATCCGTGACGAGCACAAAAGTCCAATAACAAAGCACCACTTGGGTTCAGATCCGGGTGGCCATTTTTCCCAATCACGACTCTCCAGGTTTCACTGTCCTTGCCAACATGAGCATTGAAGTCCCCCAACAGAACAAGGGAATCACCCGAGGGAGCACTCTCCAGTACTCCCTCAAGGGAATCCAAAAAGAGTGATTACTCTGAGCTGCTGTTTGGTGCGTAAACACAAACAACAGTCAGGACCCGTCACCCAACCCGAAGGCGGAGGGAAGCTACCATCTCGTCTACTGGGTTAAAGTCCAACGTGCAGGCTTTGAGCAACAACAATTGCCACCCCAGCCTCTCATTGCTTGCAACGCCAGAGTGGAAGAGAGTCCAGCCCCTCTTGAGAGAACAGGTTCCAGAGCCCTTGCTGTGCGTCGAAGTGAGTCCAACTATATCTAGCTGGAACTTCTTCACCTCGCGCACCAGCTCAGGCTCTTTCCCTCCCAGCGAGGTGACGTTCCACGTCCCAAGAGCGAGCTTATGTAGCCGATAATCGGACCGCCAAGTGCCCTGCCTTCGGCTGCCGCCCAGTTCACACTGCATCCGACCTCTATGACCACAATGGGCCCATGAGTGGTGAGCCCATTGGAGGGTTGACCCACGTTGCCTCTTCGAGCTGAGCCCGGCAGGGCCCCATGGAGACAGGCCCGGCCACCAGTCGCTCGCCATCGTGCCCCACCTCTGCGCCTGGCTCCACAGGGGAGCCACGGTGACCTGCGCCTGGGCGAGAAAAAATCTAGGTCCTCGATTTGTACTTTTCATAAAGGTCTTTGAGCTGCTCTTTGTCTGATCCCTCACCTAGGACCTTTTCTCAGGGGATCCCGAGGCGTTCCCAGGCCAGCCGGGAGACATAGTGTTCCCAATGTGTCCTGGGTCTTCCCCGTGGCCTCCAGGATGACAGAGCTTCACCTTCACCAGGGGTGTCAAACTCAAATACAGAGTGGGCCAAAGTTTAAAACTGAACAAAGCCGCGGGCCAAGGTTGAACAAATTAATCTTTTAATAGGGACCCAAACAAGTTTTGCATTGAATATTGAACAAGCAAGGCTTATATAACTTTATAGTGACATGCAAAATGGAGTTTCAAATAATAATAATAATAATTAAAAAATATCAATTGCATATCAAATACAATTTAAATAAAAATTGAATGCCTCTTTTCTATTTGCAGCCTTCTGAGGCAAATATCAACATTAACTTTTTCCACAGGCTAATAAATTTGAAAATAAAATAACAATGAATAAAACAACCATTCAGGACTTTAAACTGCTCAGTTTGCAACACACTGATCTAATTTGATATGCCCAAGCCAGATACCTGGCATCTTTTTTTAGATGCTAGTTCTTTAACGTCGGGGCTCAGGCTTTGAGCTGAGGCAACTTTCATTATCGAACGAAGGTGTTCAACAGTCATATCTCGTACACCCAATTCTAACATCATTCACACCCAGTCACAAGAAATGTGCAGCTTCAGCACGCATACACAAACGAATGCAACGCATACTTCATCAACAGCGATACAGGTTACACTGAGAGTGCCAGTATAAAAAACTTTAACACTGTTAGAAATATACGCCACACTGTGAACCCACACCAAACAAAAATAAAAAACACTTTTCAGGAGAACATCCGCACCGTAACATAACATAAACACAAAAGAACAAATACCCAGAATCTTTTGCAGCACTAACTCTTTCGGGACGCTACAAAATACACCCCCGCTACCACCAACCCCCCCCCCACACACACACACCTTCTAGCGTCCCGGAAGATTTAGTGCTACAAAGGGTTCCGGGTATTTGTTCTGTTGTGTTTATGTTGTGTTACGGTGCGGATGTTCTCCCGAAATGTGTTTGTCATTCTTGTTTGGTGTGGATTCACAGTGTGGAGTATATTTCTAAAAGTCTTAAAGTTTTTTATTTGGCTACCGTCAGTGTAACCTGTATCGCTGTTGATGAAGTATGCGTTGCATTCAAGTGTGTGTGGGTGCAGAAGCTGCACTGACATGAAACTGGGCCGGCACTTGTTTGACTAGCTGAAAAAAAAAAAAAAAAATTCGGGAGGAGTGCTGGAGTCACTCCCGGGAGGGTTGGCAAGTATTAGAAGTAGCGGTGAATGCGGTGTTACCGCGGCACTGCCGCAATGTATAATCGACGGTCCAGCTTTAGTGTTAATTTGATATTGCTTCAAGGGCCAAGTCAAATTACACGTTGGGCCAAATTTGGCCCACTGGCCAGAGTTTGACACCCATGACCTTCACTGTAAAAAATTACTGTAAAAATAAAAAATAAAATTACAGTTATATACTCCATCCATCCATCCATTTTCTACCGCTTATTCCCTTCGGGGTCACTGGAGCCTATCTCAGCTACAATCGGGCGGAAGGCGGGGTACACCCTGGACAAGTCGCCACCTCATCGCAGGGCCAACACAGATAGACAGACAACATTCACACTCACATTCACACACTAGGGCCAATTTAGTGTTGCCAATCAACCTATCATGTTCTTCTTAAATGCAGTTAAGTACTGTAAATTTTGTTGCATTTTTCAAAAAATATCGACCAGCAGTAAGTTACTGTAAAACCTACAGTGTAATTCAGTATTTTTCAGACTTGTTTCTTGGGTCCGCCCACAATTCGTCCAACCGAGCTTCATTTCACCTGGCCGACCCTGCAAATCCATCCTACTGCATCGTGTGTTTTTGATAACAAGGTAAGAGTCACTTGTACCTTGATGTGTAATTTTCTGTTTGAATTACTTTATATATATATTTATAAAGTCCGAAATGACATAGCGTCACAGTCAGCATCACAGACACTATCGTTGACCACGCGCATGTACCGCCGCATGCTAGCCAGCTAAGTTTTCTTCTTTTTTGTCATAGTCATCATAAAAGATGATAACTTGCAACATATGTGCTACGACTTACAGCAATGTATTTGCGTATGTTAGACACATGCGAAGTCATAGTTGTATGCCTAATGCATCGTTTAAGTGTGCTTTCCCTAAATGCACAAGAGTTTTTTCTAACTTCTCAGCCTTCAAAACTCACAGCCGTCGTCATAAATATGGCAAGAGTAGGACTGATATGTATAGCGCAGAAGGTTTACCTTGTAATATTGTCTCATGTAGCGCAAAGTGCGATGATATACGGGCCTTTCTCCTGCATTTGAAAAGTCATATTACCGAAGGTAGGACAGTTGCGTGCCCCTTCAGTCAATGTGAAAAAAGATTTACAGTTAAGTCTACTTTCACATCGCACGCGTCAAGGAAGCACTACGGCTACACTGAACGAAGTTTGACTTGATCAACAGCAAATCCAAGCAGCTCTTGTGTTATTAACACTGATGATGACTATTGTGATATGCAACTTGAGAATTCAGGATATTCCTGTTATAAAGACATGGAGGTCTACTTGCATTAAAAAAATGTTCACAGCACTGAAAAAAGGTTGAGAACCACTGCCTTAGGACAGTGGTTCTCAACCTTTTTTCAGTGATGTACCCCTGTGAACATTTTTTAAATTCAAGTACCCCCTAATCAGAGCAAAGCGTTTTTGGTTGAAAAAAAGAGATAAAGAAGTAAAATACAGCACTATGTCATCAGTTTCTGATTTATTAAATTGTATAACAGTGCAAAATATTGCTCATTTGTTGTGGTCTTTCTTGAACTATTTGGAAAAAAAGATATAAAAATAACTAAAAACTTGTTGAAAAATAACCAAGTGATTCAATTATAAATAAAGATTTTTACACATAGAAGTAATCAACTTAAAGTGCCCTCTTTGGGGATTGTAATAGAGATCCATCTGGATTCATGAACTTCATTCTCAACATTTCTTCACAAAAAAAGAAATCTTTAACATCAATATTTATGGAACATGTCCACTACGCTTTAACCAAGCCTCCATTGTTTTCTACATGGATAGTTGATTGACAGTTGGTGCCGTGTGGCACCGCCAGGTAGGGTCAAACCATCATGGCATGGGGGAAACTCTGGCTTTATGGTAATGAATGGAATAGCCTACTTGATTAGTTGTTCAGTTTATGAACTTACATTCATATTTTGTCGAAGTATTATTCAATAAATATACTTACAAAGGATTTTTGAATTGTTGCTATTTTTAGAATATTAAAAAAAAATCTCACGTACCCCTTGGCATACCTTCAAGTACCCCCAGGAGTACGCGTACCCCCATTTGAGAACCACTGCCTTAGGAGACTAGATGTAAACAGAGGAAAGAGAGAGCAAGTGAGGTGGCCATTCCAAATACTTTTAAAATGCTACCCATATTGGATACTGTTTAGGAACATAAACTGCATTTCTTGACTGTACCAGTTGCTGGTGACAAAGTCACAATAAAACGTTGGATGATCAGCATGGAAGGTGATGTCATCTGCAAAGGCGTCCAACCTAGCTTAATCTCAGGGCTTGCTGCCCTTCTTGCCACCTACTATGTGTTCAACTTGGAATACCAAGAGGAAGGTCCTCGGACATTGGAATTTGTTCAAAGGTAAATCCTCTTGATACTGTTAAAATACTGTTAGGATATTTTATTTTATATTTCTCACCTCTGTTCAGGAATTTGACTTGTCATTTCCCCAATTTGGTGCCTTAAATCAATGACTCTTCTGTTCCTTTGTGACGCACCAGTTTGACTCGAGGATACAGAGAAGGTAATGTGCAGGTAAAGATATGTTGACTGGGTCAAAGAAGGAAGCACCTGTTTGACCCCAGGATGCAGAAAAAGTAGGTACTTTGCAGGTAAAGATATGTTGACTGGATGATGGCAGGAAGCACCAGCTTGACCCGAGAATGCAGAGCAAGTAGGTAATGTGCGGGTGAAGATATGTTGAATGGGTAAAATGGGTGAAAGAAGGAAGCGCAGGTGTGGTCGAGGCCATGCAGACAAGGTAGGTATGTGCAGGTGAAGATATGTTGTATGGTGAAAGAAAGAAGCACCAGTGTGACCCAAGGATGCAGGGAAGGTAGGTAATGTGCAGGTAAAGATATGTTGAATGGGTGAAGGCAGGAAACACCAGCTAGACGCCAGGATACAGAGAAGGTAGGTAATGTGCAGGTAAAGATATGTTGAATGAGTAAAGGCAGGAAACACCAGCTTGACTCCAGGATACAGAGAAGGTAGGTAATGTGCAGGTAAAGATATGTTGAATGGGTAAAGGTAGAAAGCACCAGCGTGACCACACTATGCAGAGAAGGTAGGTAATGTGCAGGTAAAGATATGTTGAATGGGTAAAGGCAAGAAGCACCAGTGTGACCCCAGGATGCAGAGAAGATAGGTAATGAACAGGTAACGATATGTTAAATGGGTGAAAGCAGGAAACATCAGCGTAAATACACGGTCCCGTAGATGGAGAGAAAACATAAATAGAGAGAGGGATTGGGGAGGCTTTAGCATTGTCTTCCTCTCTGAATTTTTCTTAATGGGTTCTAGAGCATTCACTCATCTACAGCTGTGGTTATGGTATAGGCTCACATATATCCTAAAATTGATATTAATATTTGTGCAGTGCATATTCCTAAATAACAATGTGAGGGGGGTTCTGTATCGACTGCAAGTAATCTTCAATCACAACAGAATATCTAATATGCTTTCTCTCTTTTTTAGGCGATTCATTGGCGTTAACCCTGAGAGGGGAACAAAGGCTAGCCAGGGAAAGGTGGTGTCCAAGAAGACCGGGAAGCTGGTCCAGAAAAAGGCAGCAACTGTAAATCCTCACGTAGCCACCCTTATAAAACATCTCACAGACTTTGAGTGGGGCTTTATGTAGCCGACAACTAAACACTGGACTCGTGTTCAGTGTTTTGTCTCCAGTTAGAAATTAAGTGGACATGTTATAAATGTTCAAATGCTTTACTGAAAATAAGAAGAATGCACTAAATGTACATTGAATGTATTTGATGCACTTTAAAATAATTGGTTAATAAAAACATAATCTTGCAAGGCCATTTCTCCAGTCATTTTTATGCCAGCAGATTGCAGGGGTTTTGATTTTGAAAAATTAAAAGTTCAACTCATTAACTTCTAGTGGCATTATACTGTAAAGCTCAGTCTATAGTGCTTACAATTATTTTACTGTAATTAACTGTTAATGGATATTACAGTAGATACACTAAAATAACAGTGTAATGCCGCTAAACAGATGACAGTATTATGCTGTGAAGCGTATATTTGATACAGCACAGTGCTGTGATACTTTTTAAAGTAATAAACTGTAGTGATAAATCACAGTATGTGTGCTGTAGAAAAACAGTTTTATACTGGAACCATTAGCTGCCAGTAGGTTACTGTAATTAAACGGTGAAAATTCTTACAGTAAGGGAGAGACCCGCCACCCAGCGGAGAAAACTCATTTCGGCCACTTGTACCCGTGATCTTGTCCTTTCGGTCATAACCCAAAGCTCAAGACCATAGGTGAGGATGGGAACGTAGATTGACCGGTAAATTGAGAGCTTTTCCTTCTGGCGCAGCTCCTTCTTACCACAACGAATCGATATAGCGTCCTCATTACTGAAGACGCCGCACCGATCAGCCTGTGCATCTCACGATCCACTCTTCCCTCACTCATGAACAAGACTCCAGGTACTTGAACTCATCCACTTGGGGCAAGATCTCCTGCCCAACCTCGAGATGGCACTCCACCCTTTCCCGGGCGAGAACCTTGGACTTGGAGGTGCTGATTCTCATCCCAGTCGCTTCACACTCGGCTGCGAACCAATCCAATGAGAGCTGAAGATCCTGGCCAGTTAAAGCCATAAGGACCACATCATCTGCAAAAAGGAGAGACCTAATCCTGCAGCCACCAAACCGGATCCCCTCAACGCCATGACTGCGCCTAGAAATTCTGTCCATAAAATGTATGAACACATTTGGTGACAAAGGGCAGCCAACACGAGGGTTGGACTCCGGTCCAACCCTCACTGGAAAGGGGTCCGACTTACTGCTGGCAATGCGGACCAAGCTCTGACACTGATCATACAGGGAGCGACCCGCCACAATCAGACATGCCGATACCCCATACTCTCTGAGCACTCCCCACAGGACTTCCCGGGGTGGCCACGGTCGAATGTCTTCTCCAAGTCCACAAAGCACATGTAGACTGGTTGGACAAACTCCCATGCACACTCAAGGACCCTGCCGAGAGTATAAATCTGGTCTACCGTTCCACGACCAGGACGAAAACCACAGTGTTCGTCCTGGATCCGAGGTTCCTCCTCTCCAGTACACATGAATAGACCTTACCGGGAAGGCTGAGGAGTGTGATCTACGATAGTTGGAACACACCCTCCGGTTCCCCTTCTTAAAGAGAGGAACCACCACCCCGGTCTGCCAATCCAGAGGTACCACCCCTGATGTCCACGCGATGTTGCAGAGTCTTGTCAACTAAAACAGCCCCACAGCATCCAGAGCCTTAAGGAACTCCGGACGGAGTTCATCCACCCCCGGGGCCTTGCCACCGAGGAGCTTTTTAACTACCTTGGCAACCTCAGCCCCAGAAATAGGAGAGCCCACCACAGATTCCCCAGGCACTGCTTGGCCTGTCGGTATGCCCGCTGCCTCTGGAGTCCCATGAGCCAAAAGGACCAGATAAGCTCTTTCTTCAGCTTGACGGCATCCCGCACTGCTGGTGGCCACCAGCGGGTTCTAGGATTACCGCCACGACAGGCACCAAACACCTTGCGGCCACAGCTCCAATCAGCTGGCTTGACAAGAGAGGCACGGAACATGATCCATTCAGACTCAATGTCCAGCACCTCCTTTGTGACATGTTCAAAGTTCCTCCGGAGGTGGAAAAATAAACTCTCTTTGACAGGAGACTCTACTAGGCATTCCCAAAAGACTCTCACAATGCGTTTGGGCCTGCCAGGTCCGTCCGGGATCCTACCCCACCATCGGAGCCAGCTCACCAGGTGGTGATCGGTAGAAAGCTCGCCCCTCTCTTCACCCGAGTGTCCAAAACACGAGGCCGCAAATCCCATGACACAACTACAAAGTCAATCATGGAACTGCGGCCGAGGGTGTCCTGGTGCCAAGTGCACATATGGACACCCTTATGTTTGAACATTGTGTTTGTTATGGACAATCCGTGACGAGCACAAAAGTCCAATAACAAAGCACCACTTGGGTTCAGATCCGGGTGGCCATTTTTCCCAATCACGACTCTCCAGGTTTCAAAGTCGTTGCCAACATGAGCGTTGAAGACCCCCAGCAGAACAAGGGAATCACCCGAGGGAGCACTCTCAAGGGAATCCAAAAAGAGTGGGTACTCTGAGCTGCTGTTTGGTGCGTAAACACCAACAACAGTCAGGACCCGTCACCCAACCCGAAAGCGGAGGGAAGCTACCATCTCGTCTTCTGGGTTAAGTCCAACGTGCAGGCTTTGAGCCGGGGGGCAACAAGAATTGCCAACCCAGCCTCTCATTACTTGCAACGCCAGAGTGGAAGAGAGTCCAACCCCTCTTGAGAGAACAGGTTCCAGAGCCCTTGCTGTGCGTCGAAGTGAGTCCAGCTTTATCTAGCCGGGAACTTCTCCACCTCGCGAGGTGACGTTCCACGTCCCAAGAGCGAGCTTATGTAGCCGATAATCGGACCGCCAAGTGCCCTGCCTTCGGCTCCCGCCCAGCTAACACTGCACCCGACCTCTATGACCCAGCCCATGAGTGGTGAGCCTATTGCAGGGGGGACCCACGTTGCCTCTTCGAGCTGGGCCCCATGGGCACCAGTCGCTCGCCATCGTGCCCCACCTCTGGGCCTGGCTCCACAGGGGAGCCACGGTGACCCGCGTCCGGGCGAGAAAATATCTAGGTCCTCGATTTGTACTTTTCATAAAGGTCTTTGAGCTGCTCTTTGTCTGATTCCTCACCTAGGACCTGTTTGTCTTGGGGGACCCTATCAGGGGGCATAGAAGCCCCCGGACAACATAGCTCCTAGGATCAGTGGGACACGCAAACCACAAAGGTGGCGGCTCAGAAAGCAGGTTATATAAACATAACTCCAAAACCAAACATGCAAGATGTCTAAACATGCCTGTAATATTGTATCAATGTGAGTTTTACTAGAATCGGTTGTTTTTTTAAGGCTTGCAAACACAAAACGTTTTTTTTACTCAATATGACAGTAAGTTCTTAAAATGCTGAGATAATGTGAAAAAAGCAATACAAATGTATTCCAACATGATTCCTAAACCAAACATTCAAAATGTCTAAAAATGCCTGTAATATTGAATCCATGTGAGTTTTACTAGAATCATTTGTTTTTGTAAGGTTTGCAAATACAAAAATTTAGTTTTATGACAGACACAAGTTAGTTTTTTTACTCATTATAACAGTATAGATGTCATACTATATATTAAAGTTATATAAACATAACTCGAAAACCAAACGTGCATTATGTCCAAAATTGCCTGTAATATTGTATAGATGTGAGTTTTACTAGAATCAGGTTTGCAAATACAAAAATTGGGTTTTATGACAGTATACTGTCACACTCAATATGACAGTATAACTGTCATACTAAATCCATCCATTTTCTTCCGCTTATCCGAGGTCGGGTTGCGGGGGCAGCAGCCTAAGCAGAGAGCCCAGACTTCCCTCTCCCCAGCCACTTCGTCCAGCTCTTCTCGGGGGATCCCGAGGCGTTCCCAGGCCATAGTCTTTCCAATGTATCCTAGGTCTTCCCCATGGCCTCCTGCCGTTCGGACCTAGGGAGGCGTTCGGGTGGCATCCTGAGCAGATGCCCGAACCACCTCATCTGGCTCCTCTCAATGTGGAGGAGCAGCGGCTTTACACTGAGTTCCTCCCAGATGACAGAGCTTCTCACCCTATCTCTAAGGGAGAGACCCACCACCCGGCGGAGGAAACTCATTTCGGCCGCTTGTACCCGTGACCTTGTCCTTTCGGTCATAACCCAAAGCTCATGACCATAGGTGAGGATGGGAACGTTGATCGACCGGTAAATTGAAAGCTTTTCCTTTTGGCTCAGCTCCTTCTTCACCACAATGGATCGATATAGCGTCCTCATTACTGAAGACGCCGCACCGATCCGCCTGTAGATCTCACAATCCACTCTATCCTCACTCGTGAACAAGACTCCTAGGTACTTGAACTCCTTCACTTGGGGCAAGATCTCTTTCCCAACCTCGAGATGGCACTCCACCCTTTCCCGGGCGAGAACCATGGACTCGGACTTGGAGGTGCTGATTCTCATCCCAGTCGCTTCACTGCGAACCGATCCAATGAAAGCTGAAGATCTTGGCCAGTTGAAGCCATCAGGACCACATCATCTGCAAAAAGCAGAGACCTAATCCTGCAGCCACCAAACCAGGCGCAGTCATGGCGTTGAGGGGATCCTCAAAGCCATGACTGCGCCTAGATATTCTGTCCATTAAAGTTATGAACAGAATCGGTGACAAAGGGCAGCCTTGGCGGAGTCCAACCCTCACTGGAAAAGGGTCCGACATACTGCCGGCAATGCGGACCAAGCTCTGACACTGATCATACAGGGAGACACCCGCCACAATCAGACATGCCAATACTCCATACTCTCTGAGCACTCCCCACAGGATTTACCGGGGGCCAAGGTCGAATGTCTTCTCCAAGTCCACAAAACTTATGTAGACTGGTTGGGCAAACTCCCATGCACACTCAAGGACCCTGCCGAGAGTATAGAGCTGGTCTACCGTTCCACGACCAGGACGAAAACCACACTGTTCGTCCTGGATCCGAGGTTCCTCCTCTCCATTACACATGAATAGACCTTACCGGGAAGGCTGAGGAGTGTGATCTACGATAGTTGGAACACACCCTCCGGTTCCCCTTCTTAAAGAGAGGAACCACCACCCCGGTCTGCCAATCCAGAGGTACCGCCCCCGATGTAGACGCAATGTTGCAGAGTCTTGTCAACCAAGACTGCCCCACAGCATCCAGAGCCTTAAGGAACTCCGGACCACCGAGGAGCTTTTTAACTACCTTGGCAACCTCGGCCCCAGAAATAGGAGAGCCCACCACAGACTTCCCAGGCACTGTTTCCTCATAGGAAGACGTGTTGGTGGGACTGAGGAGGTCTCGCTTGGCCTGTCGGTATGCCCACTGCCTCTGGAGTCCCATGAGCCAAAAGGACCCGGTGGCTCTTTCTTCAGCTTGACAGCATCCCTCACTGCTGGTGGATTACCGCCACGACAGGCACCAAACACCTTGCGGCCACAGCTTCAATCAGCTGGCTCAACAAGAGAGGAACGGAACATGGTCCACTCAGACTCAATGTCCAGCACCTCCCTCGTGACATGTTCAAAGTTCTTCCGGACATGTTCAAAGTTCTTCAGGAGACTCTGCTAGGTGTTCCCAGCAGACCCTTACAATGCGTTTGGGCCTGCCAGGTCTGACCGGCATCCTCCCCTACCATCGGAGCCAGCTCACCACCAGGTGGTGGTTGGTAGAAAGCTCTGCCCCTCTCTTCACCGAGTGTCCAAAACATGAGGCCGCAAATCCCATGACACAACTACAAAGTCAATCATGCGGCCGAGGGTGTCCTTGTGCCAAGTGCACATATGGACACCCTTATGTTTGAACATTGTGTTTGTTATGGACAATCCGTGACAAGCACAAAAGTCCAATAACAAAGCACCACTTGGGTTCAGATCCGGGTGGCCATTTTTCCCAATCACGACTCTCCAGGTTTCACTGTCGTTGCCAACATAGCGTTGAAGTCCACCAGCAGAACAAGGGAATCACCCGAGGGAGCACTCTCCAGTACTCCCTCAAGGGAATCCAAAAAGAGTTGGTACTCTGAGCTGCTGTTTGGTGTGTAAACACAAACAACAGTCAGGACCCGTCACCCAACCCGAAGGCTGAAGGAAGCTACCATCTCGTCTATTGGGTTTAAAGTCCAACGTGCAGGCTTTGAGCCGGGGGGCAACAAGAATTGCCACCCCAGCCTCTCATTAGTTGCAACGCCAGTGTGGAATCTCTTCCACTCTGGCGTTGCAAGTAATGAAAGTTCAGCTCAGTCCAGCCCCTCTGAGAGAACAAGTTCCAGAGCCCTTGCTGTGAGTCCAACTATATCTAGCCGGGAACGTCTCCACCTCAAGCACCAGCTCAGGCTCCTTCCCTCCCAGCGAGGTGACGTTCCATGTCCCAAGAGCGAGCTTATGTAGCCGATAATCGGACCACCAAGTGCCCTGCCTTCGGCTGCCGCCCAGCTCACACTGCACCCTCTATGACCCAGCCCATGAGTGGTGAGCCCTGGAGTGGGGATCCACGTTGCCTCTTCGAGCTGAGCACGGCTGGGCCCCATGGGGACAGGCCCGTCAATCGCCATCGTGCCACACCTCTGGGCCTGGCTCCACAGGGGAGCCACGGTGACCTGCGTCCGGGCGAGAAAAAATCTAGGTCCTCAATTGTACTTTTAATAAAGGTCTTTGCGCTGCTCTTTGTCTGAGCCCTCACCTAGGACCTGTTTGTCTTGGGAGACCATAGAAGCCCCCGGACAACATAGTTCCTGGATCAGTGGGACACGCAAACCACAAAGGTGGCGGCTCAGAAAGCAGGTTATATAAATATAACTCCAAAACCAAACATGCAATATGTCTAAACATGCCTGTAATATTGTATCAATGTGAGTTTTCCTAGAATCGGTTGTTTTTGTAAGGTTTGCAAATACAAAAATTAGGTTTTACTCACAATGACAAAATCACACTCAATATGACAGCTATTTAGACATAACTCATAAACCACACAAAAAATGGCTAATAATGCCTGAAATAATGAATCATTGTGAGTTTTGCTGAGTTTTACATTTTGCAAACACAAAAAGTAGTTTTTTACTTGACTGTAGTTCTTAGAACCCTGAGATAATGGGAAAAAAGCAATAAAAATGTATTTAAACCTAACTCCTAAACAACACATGCAAAATGGCTAATAATGCCTAGGGAGACATGTAACGTTGTTAGTTCTAAAAAAATGATCTTTTGTAAAGATATCAAAGACACAAGCTAGTTTTTTGTATTCAATATGACAGTATAACAGTCATAATACATATGAAAGTTATATAAACATAACTCCAAAACCAAACATGTGTCATGTCTAAAAATGCCTGTAATAATGTATTTATGTGAGGTTGTAAGGTTAACAAAAACAAAAACTAGTTTTTTACTCAATATGAAAGTAATGTTCTTGGAATCCTGAGATAATGCGAAAAAAGCAATACAAATGTATTTAAACATTACTCCTAAACAACATATGCAAAATGGCTAATAATGCCTGGAAACATGTATCTTTGTTAGTTTTACTAGAAAATGTATCTTTTGTAAAGTTTGCAAAGACACAAGCTAGTTTTTTTTAATTCAATATGACAGTATAACAGCCATACTGACTATAAAAGTTATATAAACATAACTCCAAAACCAAACATGTGTCATGTCTAAAAATGTCTGTAATAATGTATTTATGTGAGTTTGTAAGGTTTGCAAAAACAAAAAGTAGTTTTTTCCTCAATATGAAAGTAAGCATTTTAGAATCCTGAGATAATGCGAAAAAAGCAATAAAAATGTATTTAAACATAATTCCTAAACAACCCATGCAAAATGGGTAATAATGCCTGGAGACATGTATCTTTGTTAGTTTTACTAGAAAAATGATCTTTTGTAAAGTTTGCAAAGACACAAGCTAGTTTTTTTAATTCAATATGACAGTATAACAGTCATATTAAATATAAAAGTTATATAAACATAACTCCAAAACCAAACATGTGTCATGTCTAAAAATGCCTGTAATAATGCATTTATGTGAGTTTGTAAGGTTTGCAAAAACAAAAAGTAGTTTTTTACTCAATATGAAAGTAATGATCTAAGAATCCTGAGATAATGCGAAAAAAGCAATAAAATTGTATTTAAACATAATTCCTAAACAACCCATGCAAAATGGGTAATAATGCCTGGAGACGTGTATCTTTGTTAGTTTTAGTAGAAAAATGATCTTTTGTAAAGTTTGCAAAGACACAAGCTAGTTTTTTTTAATTCAATATGACAGTATAACAGCCATACTGAATATAAAAGTTATATAAACATAACTCCAAAACCAAACATGTGTCATGTCTAAAAATGTCTGTAATAATGTATGTATGTGAGTTTGTAAGGTTTGCAAAAACAAAAAGTAGTTTTTTACTCAATATGAAAGTAATGATCTTAGAATCCTGAGATAATGCGAAAAAAGCAATACAAATGTATTTAAACATAACTCCTAAACAACCCAGGCAAAATGGGTAATAATGCCTGGAGACATGTATCTTTGTTAGTTTTACTAGGAAATGTATATTTTGTAAAGTTTGCAAAGACACAAGCTAGTTGTTTTTATTCAATAAGACAGTATAACAGTCATACTAAATATGAAAGTTATATAAACATAACTCCAGAACCAAACGTGTGTCATGTCTAAAATTGCCTTTAATAATGTATTTATGTGAGTTTGTAAGGTTTGCAAAAACAAAAAGTAGTTTTTTCCTCAATATGAAAGTAAGCATTTTAGAATCCTGAGATAATGCGAAAAAAGCAATAAAAATGTATTTAAACATAATTCCTAAACAACCCATGCAAAATGGGTAATAATGCCTGGAGACATGTATCTTTGTTAGTTTTACTAGAAAAATGATCTTTTGTAAAGTTTGCAAAGACACAAGCTAGTTTTTTTTAATTCAATATGACAGTATAACAGTCATATTAAATATAAAAGTTATATAAACATAACTCCAAAACCAAACATGTGTCATGTCTAAAAATGCCTGTAATAATGCATTTATGTGAGTTTGTAAGGTTTGCAAAAACAAAAAGTAGTTTTTTACTCAATATAAAAGTAATGATCTAAGAATCCTGAGATAATGCGAAAAAAGCAATAAAAATGTCTTTAAACATAATTCCTAAACAACCCATGCAAAATGGCTAATAATGCCTGGAGACATGTATCTTTGTTAGTTTTACTAGAAAAATGATATTTTTTAAAGTTTGCAAAGACACAAGCTATTTTTTTTAATTCAATAAGACAGTATAACATTATTACTAAATATGAAAGTTATATAAACATAACTCCAAAACCAAACATGTGTCATGTCTAAAAATGCCTGTAATAATGTATTAATGTGAGTTTGTGAGGTTTGCAAAAACAAAAAGTAGTTTTTTACTCAATATGAAAGTAATGATCTTAAAATCCTGAGATAATGCGAAAAAAGCAATAAAAATGTATTTAAACATAATTCCTAAACAACCCATGCAAAATGAGTAATAATGCCTGGAGACATGTATCTTTGTTACTTTTACTAGAAAAATTATCTTTTTTAAAGTTTGCAAAGACACAAGCTAGTTGTTTTTATTCAATAAGACAGTATAACAGTCATACTAAATATGAACGTTATATAAACATAACTCCAGAACCAAACGTGTGTCATGTCTAAAATTGCCTATAATAATGTATTTATGTGAGTTTGTAAGGTTTGCAAAAACAAAAAGTAGTTTTTTCCTCAATATGAAAGTAAGCATTTTAGAATCCTGAGATAATGCGAAAAAAGCAATAAAGTTGTATTTAAACATAATTCCTAAACAACCCATGCAAAATGGGTAATAATGCCTGGAGACATGTATCTTTGTTAGTTTTACTAGAAAAATGAACTTTTGTAAAGTTTGCAAAGACACAAGCTAGTTTTTTTAATTCAATATGACAGTATAACAGTCATACTAAATATACAAGTTATATAAACATAACTCCAAAACCAAACATGTGTCATGTCTAAAAATGTCTGTAATAATGTATTTATGTGAGTTTGTAAGGTTTGCAAAAACAAAAAGTAGTTTTTTACTCAATATGAAAGTAATGATCTTAGAATCCTGAGATAATGCGAAAAAAGCAATAAAAATGTATTTAAACATAACTCCTAAACAACCCAGGCAAAATGGGTAATAATGCCTGGAGACATGTATCTTTGTTAGTTTTACTAGAAAAATGATCTTTTTTAAAGTTTGCAAAGACACAAGCTAGTTGTTTTTATTCAATAAGACAGTATAACATTATTACTAAATATGAAAGTTATATAAACATAACTCCAAAACCAAACATGTGTCATGTCTAAAAATGCCTGTAATAATGTATTAATGTGAGTTTGTGAGGTTTGCAAAAACAAAAAGTAGTTTTTTCCTCAATATGAAAGTAAGCATTTTAGAATCCTGAGATAATGCAAAAAAAGCAATAAAATTGTATTTAAACATAATTCCTAAACAACCCATGCAAAATGGGTAATAATGCCTGGAGACATGTATCTTTGTTAGTTTTACTAGAAAAATGAACTTTTGTAAAGTTTGCAAAGACACAAGCTAGTTTTTTTAATTCAATATGACAGTATAATAGTCATATTAAATATAAAAGTTATATAAACATAACTCCAGAACCAAACGTGTGTCATGTCCAAAATTGCTTATAATAATGTATCCAAAACTGCCTGTAATATTGTATATATGTGAGTTTTACTAGAATCAGGGTTGCAAATACAAAAATTGGGTTTTATGACAGTATACTGTCACACTCAATATGACAGTTATTTAAACATAACTCAAACAACACATGCAAAATAGCTAATAATGCCTGGAGCATGTATCTTAGTTAGTTCTACTAGAAAAATGGTATTTTGTAAGGTTTGCAAAGACACAAGTTAGTTGTTTTTTTTTATTCAATATGACAGAATAACTGTCATACTAAATATGAAAGTTATATAAACATTACTCTAAAACCAAACATGCATTGTGTCAAAAAAATGCCTGTAATATTGTATCTGTGTGAGCAGCGGCTTTACTTTGAGTTCCTCCCGGATGACAGAGCTTCTCACCCTGTCTCTAAGGGAGAGACCCACCACCCGGCAGAGGAAACGCATTTCGGCCGCTTGTCCTTTCGGTCATAACCCAAAGCTGGGAACGTAGATCGACGGTAAATTGAGAGCTTTTCCTTCTGGCTCAGCTCCTTCTTCACCACAACGGATCGATATAGCGTCCTCAATACTGAAGACCATGTATCTAGTTAGTTTTACTAGAAAAATGGTATTTTGTAAGGTTTGCAAAGACACAAGTTAGTTGTTTTTTTTATTCAATATGACAGTACAGCTGTCATACTAAATATGAAAGTTATATAAACATTACTCTAAAACCAAACATGCATTATGTCTAAAAATGCCTGTAATATTGTATCTGTGTGAGTTTAACTAGATTTAGTTGTTTTTGCAAGGTTTGCAAATACAAAATAAGGGTTTTACTCACTATGACAGTTTACTGTCACACTCAATCTGACAGTTATTTATTTAAACATAACTCCTAAACCACACATGCAAAATGGCTAATAATGCCTGGAGATATGTATCTTTGTGAGTTTTACTAGAAACATTATATTGTGTAAGGTTTAGTTAGTTTTTGTACTCAATCTGACAGTATAACTGTCATTCTAAATCCATCCATTTTCTTCCGCTTATCCGAGGTCGGGTTGCGGGGGCAGCAGCCTGAGCAGAAAATCCCAGACTTCCCTCTCCCCAGCCACTTCGTCCAGCTCTTCTCGGGGTATTCCGAGGCGTTCCCAGGCCAGTCGGGGACATAGTCTTTCCAATGTGTCCTAGGTCTTCCCCGTGGCCTCCTGCCACACCTCCCTAGAGGCGTTCGGGTGGCATCCTGAGCAGATGCCCGAACCACCTCATGGCTCCTCTCAATGTGGAGGAGCAGCGGCTTTAGTTTGAGTTCCTCCCGGATGACAGAGCTTCTCACCCTGTCTCTAAGGGAGAGACCCACCACCCGGCAGAGGAAACACATTTCGGCCGCTTGTCCTTTCGGTCATAACCCAAAGCTGGGAACGTAGATCGACGGTAAATTGAGAGCTTTTCCTTCTGGCTCAGCTCCTTCTTCACCACAACGGATCGATATAGCGTCCTCAATACTGAAGACGCCGCACCAATCCGCCTGTGGATCTCTCGATCCACTCTATCCTCACTCGACCCTTTCCTGCGCGAGAACCATGGACTTGGACTTGGAGGTGCTGATTCTCATCCCAGTCGCTTCACACTCAAGGACCCTGCCGAGAGTATAGACCTGGTCTACCGTTCCACGACCAGGACGAAAACCACACTGTTCGTCCTGGATCCGAGTTTCCTCCTCTCCAGTACACATGAATAGACCTTACCGGGAAGGCTGAGGAGTGTGTTTCACGATAGTTGGAACACACCCTCCGGTTCCCCTTCTTAAAGATAGGAGCCACCACCCCGGTCTGCCAATCCAGAGGTACCGCCCCCAATGTTCACGCGATGTTGCAGAGTCTTGTCAACCAAGACAGCCCCACAGTATCCAGAGCCTTAAGGAACTCATCCACCACCGGGGCCTTGCCACAGAGGAGCTTTTTAACTACCTAGGCAACCTAAGCCCCAGAAATAGGAGAGTCCACCACAGATTCCCCAGGCACTGCTTGGCCTGTCGGTATGCCCGCTGCCTCTGGAGTCTCATGAGCCAAAAGGACCCAATAGGCTCTTTCTTCAGCTTGACGGCATCCCTCACTGCTGGTGGCCACCAGCGAGTTCTAGGATTACCGCCACGACAGGCACCAAACACCTTGCGGCCACAGCTCCAATCAGCAGGCTCGACAAGAGAGGCACGGAACATGGTCCACTCAGACTCAATGTCCAGCACCTCCCTCGTGACATGTTCAAAGTTCTTGCTTATGTTTGAACATTGTGTTTGTTATGGACAATCCGTGACGAGCACAAAAGTCCAATAACAAAGCACCACTTGGGTTCAGATCCGGGTGGCCATTTTTCCCAATCACGACTCTCCAGGTTTCACTGTCCTTGCCAACATGAGCATTGAAGTCCCCCAACAGAACAAGGGAATCACCTGAGGGAGCACTCTCCAGTACTCCCTCAAGGGAATCCAAAAAGAGTGGGTACTCTGAGCTGCTGTTTGGTGCGTAAACACAAACAACAGTCAGGACCCGTCACCCAACCCGAAGGCGGAGGGAAGCTACCATCTCGTCTACTGGGTTAAAGTCCAACGTGCAGGCTTTGAGCAACAACAATTGCCACCCCAGCCTCTCATTGCTTGCAACGCCAGAGTGGAAGAGAGTCCAGTTCCTCTTGAGAGAACAGGTTCCAGAGCCCTTGCTGTGCGTCGAAGTGAGTCCAACTATATCTAGCTGGAACTTCTTCACCTCGCGCACCAGCTCAGGCTCTTTCCCTCCCAGCGAGGTGACGTTCCACGTCCCAAGAGCGAGTTTATGTAGCTGATAATCGGACCGCCAAGTGCCCTGCCTTCGGCTGCCGCCCAGTTCACACTGCATCCGACCTCTATGACCTCAATGGGCCCATGAGTGGTGAGCCCATTGGAGGGTTGACCCACGTTGCCTCTTCGAGCTGAGCCCGGCAGGGCCCCATGGAGACACCAGTCGCTCGCCATCATGCCCCACCTCTGCGCCTGGCTTCACAGGGGAGCCACGGTGACCTGCGCCTGGGCGAGAAAAAATCTAGGTCCTCGATTTGTACTTTTCATAAAGGTCTTTGAGCTGCTCTTTGTCTGATCCCTCACCTAGGACCTTTTCTCAGGGGATCCCGAGGCGTTCCCAGGCCAGCCGGGAGACATAGTGTTCCCAATGTGTCCTGGGTCTTTCCCGTGGCCTCCAGGATGACAGAGCTTCACCTTCACCAGGGGTGTCAAACTCAAATACAGAGTGGGCCAAAGTTTAAAACTGAACAAAGCCGCGGGCCAAGGTTGAACAAATTAACCTTTTAATAGGGACCCAAACAAGTTTTGCATTGAATATTGAACAAGCAAGGCTTATATAACTTTATAGTGACATGCAAAATGGAGTTTCAAATAATAATAATAATAATTAAAAAATATCAATTGCATATCAAATACAATTTAAATAAAAATTGAATGCCTCTTTTCTATTTGCAGCCTTCTGAGGCAAATATCAACATTAACTTTTTCCACAGGCTAATACATTTGAAAATAAAATAACAATGAATAAAACAACCATTCAGGACTTTAAACTGCTCAGTGTGCAACACACTGATCTAATTTGATGTGCCCAAGCCAGATACCTGGCATCTTTTTTTAGATGCTAGTTCTTTAACGTCGGGGCTCAGGCTTTGAGCTGAGGCAACTTTCATTATCGAACGAAGGTGTTCAACAGTCATATCTCGTACACCCAATTCTAACATCATTCACACCCAGTCACAAGAAATGTGCAGCTTCAGCACGCATACACAAATGAATGCAACGCATACTTCATCAACAGCGATACAGGTTACACTGAGAGTGCCAGTATAAAAAACTTTAACACCGTTAGAAATATACGCCACACTGTGAACCCACACCAAACAAAAATAAAAAACACTTTTCAGGAGAACATCCGCACCGTAACATAACATAAACACAAAAGAACAAATACCCAGAATCTTTTGCAGCACTAACTCTTTCGGGACGCTACAAAATACACCCCCGCTACCACCAAACCCCCCCCCCCACACACACACACCTTGTAGCGTCCCGGAAGATTTAGTGCTACAAAGGGTTCCGGGTATTTGTTCTGTTGTGTTTATGTTGTGTTACGGTGCGGATGTTCTCCCGAAATGTGTTTGTCATTCTTGTTTGGTGTGGATTCACAGTGTGGAGTATATTTCTAAAAGTCTTAAAGTTTTTTATTTGGCTACCGTCAGTGTAACCTGTATCGCTGTTGATGAAGTATGCGTTGCATTCAAGTGTGTGTGGGTGCAGAAGCTGCACTGACATGAAACTGGGCCGGCACTTGTTTGACTAGCTGGAAAAAAAAAAAAAAATTCGGGAGGAGTGCTGGAGTCACTCCCGGGAGGGTTGGCAAGTATTAGAAGTAGCGGTGAATGCGGTGTTACCGCGGCACTGCCGCAATGTATAATCGACGGTCCAGCTTTAGTGTTAATTTGATATTGCTTCAAGGGCCAAGTCAAATTACACGTTGGGCCAAATTTGGCCCACGGGCCAGAGTTTGACACCCTTGACCTTCACTGTAAAAAATTACTGTAAAAATAAAAAATAAAATTACAGTTATATACTCCATCCATCCATCCATTTTCTACCGCTTATTCCCTTCGGGGTCGCTGGAGCCTATCTCAGCTACAATCGGGCGGAAGGCGGGGTACACCCTGGACAAGTCGCCACCTCATCGCAGGGCCAACACAGATAGACAGACAACATTCACACTCACATTCACACACTAGGGCCAATTTAGTGTTGCCAATCAACCTATCATGTTCTTCTTAAATGCAGTTAAGTACTGTAAATTTTGTTGCATTTTTCAAAAAATATCGACCAGCAGTAAGTTACTGTAAAACCTACAGTGTAATTCAGTATTTTTCAGACTTGTTTCTTGGGTCCGCCCACAATTCGTCCAACCGAGCTTCATTTCACCTGGCCGACCCTGCTAAATCCATCCTACTGCATCGTGTGTTTTTGATAACAAGGTAAGAGTCACTTGTACCTTGATGTGTAATTTTCTGTTTGAATTACTTTATATATATATTTATAAAGTCCGAAATGACATAGCGTCACAGTCAGCATCACAGACACTATCGTTGACCACGCGCATGTACCGCCGCATGCTAGCCAGCTAAGTTTTCTTCTTTTTTGTCATAGTCATCATAAAAGATGATAACTTGCAACATATGTCTACGACTTGCAGCAATGTATTTGCGTATGTTAGACACATGCGAAGTCATAGTTGTATGCCTAATGCATCGTTTAAGTGTGCTTTCCCTAAATGCACAAGAGTTTTTTCCAACTTCTCAGCCTTCAAAACTCACAGCCGTCGTCATAAATATGGCAAGAGTAGGACTGATATGTATAGCGCAGAAGGTTTACCTTGTAATATTGTCTCATGTAGCGCGAAGTGCGATGATTTACGGGCCCTTCTCCTGCATTTGAAAAGTCATATTACCGAAGGTAGGACAGTTACGTGCCCCTTCAAAAATGTGAAAAAAGATTTACAGTTAAGTCTACTTTCACATCGCACGCGTCAAGGAAGCACTACGGCTACACTGAACGAAGTTTGACTTGATCAACAGCAAATCCAAGCAGCTCTTGTGTTATTAACACTGATGATGACTATTGTGATATGCAACTTGAGAATTCAGGATATTCCTGTTATAAAGACATGGAGGACTACTTGCATTAAAAAAATGTTCACAGCACTGAAAAAAGGTTGAGAACCACTGCCTTAGGACAGTGGTTCTCAACCTTTTTTCAGTGATGTACCCCTGTGAACATTTTTTAAATTCAAGTACCCCCTAATCAGAGCAAAGCGTTTTTGGTTGAAAAAAAGAGATAAAGAAGTAAAATACAGCACTATGTCATCAGTTTCTGATTTATTAAATTGTATAACAGTGCAAAATATTGCTCATTTGTTGTGGTCTTTCTTGAACTATTTGGAAAAAAAGATATAAAACTAACTAAAAACTTGTTGAAAAATAAACAAGTGATTCAATTATAAATAAAGATTTTTACACATAGAAGTAATCAACTTAAAGTGCCCTCTTTGGGGATTGCAATAGAGATCCATCTGGATTCATGAACTTCATTCTCAACATTTCTTCACAAAAAAAGAAATCTTTAACATCAATATTTATGGAACATGTCCACTACGCTTTAACCAAGCCTCCATTGTTTTCTACATGGATAGTTGATTGACAGTTGGTGCCGTGTGGCACCGCCAGGTAGGGTCAAACCATCATGGCATGGGGGAAACTCTGGCTTTATGGTAATGAATGGAATAGCCTACTTGATTAGTTGTTCAGTTTATGAACTTACATTCATATTTTGTCGAAGTATTATTCAATAAATATATTTATAAAGGATTTTTGAATTGTTGCTATTTTTAGAATATTTAAAAAAAATCTCACGAACCCCTTGGCATACCTTCAAGTACCCCCAGGAGTACGCGTACCCCCATTTGAGAACCACTGCCTTAGGAGACTAGATGTAAACAGAGGAAAGAGAGAGCGAGTGAGGTGGCCATTCCAAATACTTTTAAAATGCTACCCATATTGGATACTGTTTAGGAACATAAACTGCATTTCTTGACTGTACCAGTTGCTGGTGACAAAGTCACAATAAAACGTTGGATGATCAGCATGGAAGGTGATGTCATCTGCAAAGGCGTCCAACCTAGCTTAATCTCAGGGCTTGCTGCCCTTCTTGCCACCTACTATGTGTTTAACTTGGAATACCAAGAGGAAGGTCCTCGGACATTGGAATTTGTTCAAAGGTAAATCCTCTTGATACTGTTTAAATACTGTTAGGATATTTTATTTTATATTTCTCACCTCTGTTCAGGAATTTGACTTGTCATTTCCCCAATTTGGTGCCTTAAATCAATGACTCTTCTGTTCCTTTGTGGACCTTCTTATTAGTGACCGAAGCACCAGTTTGACTCTAGGATACAGAGAAGGTAGGTAATGTGCAGGTAAAGATATGTTGACTGGGTCAAAGAAGGAAGCACCTGTTTGACCCCAGGATGCAGAAAAAGTAGGTAATTTGCAGGTAAAGATATGTTGACTGGATGATGGCAGGAAGCACCAGTGTGACCCCACTATGCAGGGAAGGTAGGTAATGTGCGGGTGAAGGTATGTTGAATGGGTGAAAGAAGGAAGCGCAGGTGTGGTCGAGGCCATGCAGACAAGGTAGGTATGTGCAGGTGAAGATATGTTGTATGGTGAAAGAAAGAAGCACCAGTGTGACCCAAGGATGCAGGGAAGGTAGGTAATGTGCAGGTAAAGATATGTTGAATGGGTGAAGGCAGGAAACACCAGCTAGACGCCAGGATACAGAGAAGGTAGGTAATGTGCAGGTAAAGATATGTTGAATGAGTAAAGGCAGGAAACACCAGCTTGACTCCAGGATACAGAGAATGTAATGTGCAGGTAAATATATGTTAATGGGTAAAGGTAGAAAGCACCAGCGTGACCACACTATGCAGAGAAGGTAGGTAATGCGCAGGTAAAAATATGTTGAATGGGTAAAGGCAAGAAGCACCAGTGTGACCCCAGGATGCAGAGAAGGTAGGTAAAGAGCAGGTAACGATATGTTAAATGGGTGAAAGCAGGAAACATCAGCGTAAATACACGGTCCCGTGGATGGAGAGAAAACATAAATAGAGAGAGGGATTGGGGAGGCTTTAGCATTGTCTTCCTCTCTGAATTTGTCTTAATGGGTTTTAGAGCATTCACTCATCTACAGCTGTGGTTATGGTATAGGCTCACATATATCCTAAAATTGATATTAATATTTGTGCATATTCCTAAATAACAATGTGAGGGGGGTTCTGTATCGACTGCAAGTAATCTTCAATCACAACAGAATATCTAATATGCTTTCTCTCTTTTTTAGGCGATTCATTGGCGTTAACCCTGAGAGGGGAACAAAGGCTAGCCAGGGAAAGGTGGTGTCCAAGAAGACCGGGAAGCTGGTCCAGAAAAAGGCAGCAACTGTAAATCCTCACGTAGCCACCCTTATAAAACATCTCACAGACTTTGAGTGGGGCTTTATGTAGCCGACAACTAAACACTGGACTCGTGTTCAGTGTTTTGTCTCCAGTTAGAAATTAAGTGGACATGTTATAAATGTTCAAATGCTTTACTGAAAATAAGAAGAATGCACTAAATGTACATTGAATGTGTTTGATGCACTTTAAAATAATTGGTTAATAAAAACATAATCTTGCAAGGCCATTTCTCCAGTCATTTTTATGCCAGCAGATTGCAGGGGTTTTGATTTTGAAAAATTAAAAGTTCAACTCATTAACTTCTAGTGGCATTATAATGTAAAGCTCAGTCTATAGTGCTTACAATTATTTTACTGTAATTAACTGTTAATGGATATTACAGTAGATACACTAAAATAACAGTGTAATGCCGCTAAACAGATGACAGTATTATGCTGTGAAGCGTATATTTGATACAGCACAGTACTGTGATACTTTTTAAAGTAATAAACTGTAGTGATAGATCACAGTATGTGTGCTGTAGAAAAACAGTTTTATACTGGAACCATTAGCTGCCAGTAGGTTACTGTAATTAAACGGTGAAAATTCTTACAGTAAGGGAGAGACCCGCCACCCAGCGGAGAAAACTCATTTCGGCCACTTGTACCCGTGACCTTGTCCTTTCGGTCATAACCCAAAGCTCAAGACCATAGGTGAGGATTGGAACGTAGATTGACCGGTAAATTGAGAGCTTTTCCTTCTGGCGCAGCTCCTTCTTACCACAACGAATCGATATAGCGTCCTCATTACTGAAGACGCCGCACCGATCAGCCTGTGCATCTCACGATCCACTCTTCCCTCACTCATGAACAAGACTCCAGGTACTTGAACTCATCCACTTGGGGCAAGATCTCCTGCCCAACTTCGAGATGGCACTCCACCCTTTCCCGGGCGAGAACCTTGGACTTGGAGGTGCTGATTCTCATCCCAGTCGCTTCACACTCGGCTGCGAACCAATCCAATGAGAGCTGAAGATCCTGGCCAGTTAAAGCCATAAGGACCACATCATCTGCAAAAAGGAGAGACCTAATCCTGCAGCCACCAAACCGGATCCCCTAAACGCCATGACTGCGCCTAGAAATTCTGTCCATAAAATGTATGAACACATTTGGTGACAAAGGGCAGCCAACACAAGGGTTGGACTCCGGTCCAACCCTCACTGGAAAGGGGTCCGACTTACTGCTGGCAATGCGGACCAAGCTCTGACACTGATCATACAGGGAGCGACCCGCCACAATCAGACATGCCGATACCCCATACTCTCTGAGCACTCCCCACAGGACTTCCCGGGGTGGCCACAGTCGAATGTCTTCTCCAAGTCCACAAAGCACATGTAGACTGGTTGGACAAACTCCCATGCACACTCAAGGACCCTGCCGAGAGTATAGATCTGGTCTACCGTTCCACGACCAGGACGAAAACCACAGTGTTCGTCCTGGATCCGAGGTTCCTCCTCTCCAGTACACATGAATAGACCTTACCGGGAAGGCTGAGGAGTGTGATCTACGATAGTTGGAACACACCCTCCGGTTCCCCTTCTTAAAGAGAGGAACCACCACCCCCGGTCTGCCAATCCAGAGGTACCGCCCCTGATGTCCACGCGATGTTTCAGAGTCTTGTCAACTAAAACAGCCCCACAGCATCCAGAGCCTTAAGGAACTCCAGGCGGAGCTCATCCACCCCCGGGGCCTTGCCACCGAGGAGCTTTTTAACTACCTTGGCAACCTCAGCCCCAGAAATAGGAGAGCCCACCACAGATTCCCCAGGCACTACTTGGCCTGTCGGTATGCCCGCTGCCTCTGGAGTCCCATGAGCCAAAAGGACCAGATAAGCTCTTTCTTCAGCTTGACGGCATCCCGCACTGCTGGTGGCCACCAGCGGGTTCTAGGATTACCGCCACGACAGGCACCAAACACCTTGCGGCCACAGCTCCAATCAGCTGGCTTGACAAGAGAGGCACGGAACATGATCCATTCAGACTCAATGTCCAGCACCTCCTTTGTGACATGTTCAAAGTTCCTCCGGAGGTGGAAAAAGAAACTCTCTCTGACAGGAGACTCTGCTAGGCATTCCCAAAAGACTCTCACAATGCTTTTGGGCCTGCCAGGTCTGTCCGGGATCCTACCCCACTATCGGAGCCAGCTCACCAGGTGGTGATCGGTAGAAAGCTCGCCCCTCTCTTCACCCGAGTGTCCAAAACATGAGGCCGCAAATCCCATGACACAACTACAAAGTCAATAATGGAACTGCGGCCGAGAGTGTCCTGGTGCCAAGTGCACATATGGACACCCTTATGTTTGAACATTGTGTTTGTTATGGACAATCCGTGACGAGCACAAAAGTCCAATAACAAAGCACCACTTGGGTTCAGATCCGGGTGGCCATTTTTCCCAATCACGACTCTCCAGGTTTCAAAGTCGTTGCCAACATGAGCGTTGAAGACCCCCAGCAGAACAAGGGAATCACCCGAGGGAGCACTCTCAAGGGAATCCAAAAAGAGTGGGTACTCTGAGCTGCTGTTTGGTGCGTAAACACCAACAACAGTCAGGACCCGTCACCCAACCCGAAAGCGGAGGGAAGCTACCATCTCGTCTTCTGGGTTAAGTCCAACGTGCAGGCTTTGAGCCGGGGGGCAACAAGAATTGCCAACCCAGCCTCTCATTACTTGCAACGCCAGAGTGGAAGAGAGTCCAACCCCTCTTGAGAGAACAGGTTCCAGAGCCCTTGCTGTGCGTCGAAGTGAGTCCAGATTTATCTAGCCGGGAACTTCTCCACCTCGCGAGGTGACGTTCCACGTCCCAAGAGCGAGCTTATGTAGCCGATAATCGGACCGCCAAGTGCCCTGCCTTCGGCTTCCGCCCAGCTAACACTGCACCCGACCTCTATGACCCAGCCCATGAGTGGTGAGCCTATTGCAGGGGGGACCCACGTTGCCTCTTCGAGCTGGGCCCCATGGGCACCAGTCGCTCGCCATCGTGCCCCACCTCTGGGCCTCCACAGGGGAGCCACGGTGACCCGCGTCCGGGCGAGAAAATATCTAGGTCCTCGATTTGTACTTTTAATAAAGGTCTTTGAGCTGCTCTTTGTCTGATTCCTCACCTAGGACCTGTTTGTCTTGGGGGACCCTACCAGGGGGCATAGAAGCCCCCGGACAACATAGCTCCTAGGATCAGTGGGACACGCAAACCACAAAGGTGGCGGCTCAGAAAGCAGGTTATATAAACATAACTCCAAAACCAAACATGCAAGATGTCTAAACATGTCTGTAATATTGTATCAATGTGAGTTTTACTAGAATCGGTTGTTTTTTTAAGGCTTGCAAACACAAAAAGTTTTTTTTACTCAATATGACAGTAAGTTCTTAAAATGCTGAGATAATGTGAAAAAAACAATACAAATGTATTCCAACATGATTCCTAAACCAAACATGCAAAATGTCTAAAAATGCCTGTAATATTGAATCCATGTGAGTTTTACTAGAATCATTTGTTTTTGTAAGGTTTGCAAATACAAAAATTGAGTTTTATGACAGACACAAGTTAGTTTTTTTTACTCATTATAACAGTATAGATGTCATACTATATATTAAAGTTATATGAACATAACTCCAAAACCAAACGTGCATTATGTCCAAAATTGCCTGTAATATTGTATAGATGTGAGTTTTACTAGAATCACGTTTGCAAATACAAAAATTGGGTTTTATCACAGTATACTGTCACACTCAATATGACAGTATAACTGTCATACTAAATCCATCCATTTTCTTCCGCTTATCCGAGGTCGGGTTGCGGGGGCAGCAGCCTAAGCAGAGAGCCCAGACTTCCCTCTCCCCAGCCACTTCGTCCAGCTCTTCTCGGGGGATCCCGAGGCGTTCCCAGGCCATAGTCTTTCCAATGTATCCTAGGTCTTCCCCATGGCCTCCTGCCGTTCGGACCTAGGGAGGCGTTCGGGTGGCATCCTGAGCAGATGCCCGAACCACCTCATCTGGCTCCTCTCAATGTGGAGGAGCAGCGGCTTTACACTGAGTTCCTCCCAGATGACAGAACTTCTCACCCTATCTCTAAGGGAGAGACCCACCACCCGGCGGAGGAAACTCATTTCGGCCGCTTGTACCCGTGACCTTGTCCTTTCGGTAATAACCCAAAGCTCATGACCATAGGTGAGGATGGGAACGTTAATCGACCGGTAAATTGAAAGCTTTTCCTTCTGGCTCAGCTCCTTCTTCACCACAACGGATCGATATAGCGTCCTCATTACTGAAGACGCCGCACCGATCCGCCTGTAGATCTCACAATCCACTCTATCCTCACTCGTGAACAAGACTCCTAGGTACTTGAACTCCTTCACTTGGGGCAAGATCTCTTTCCCAACCTCGAGATGGCACTCCACCCTTTCCCGGGCGAGAACCATGGACTCGGACTTGGAGGTGCTGATTCTCATCCCAGTCGCTTCACTGCGAACCGATCCAATGAAAGCTGAAGATCTTGGCCAGTTGAAGCCATCAGGACCACATCATCTGCAAAAGCAGAGACCTAATCCTGCAGCCACCAAACCAGGCGCAGTCATGGCGTTGAGGGGATCCTCAAAGCCATGACTGCGTCTAGATATTCTGTCCATTAAAGTTATGAACAGAATCGGTGACAAAGGGCAGCCTTGGCGGAGTCCAACCCTCACTGGAAAGGGGTCCGACATACTGCCGGCAATGCGGACCAAGCTCTGACACTGATCATACAGGGAGACACCCGCCACAATCAGACATGCCGATACTCCATACTCTCTGAGCACTCCCCACAGGATTTACCGGGGGCCAAGGTCGAATGTCTTCTCCAAGTCCACAAAACTTATGTAGACTGGTTGGGCAAACTCCCATGCACACTCAAGGACCCTGCCGAGAGTATAGAGCTGGTCTACCGTTCCACGACCAGGACGAAAACCACACTGTTCGTCCTGGATCCGAGGTTCCTCCTCTCCATTACACATGAATAGACCTTACCGGGAAGGCTGAGGAGTGTGATCTACGATAGTTGGAACACACCCTCCGGTTCCCCTTCTTAAAGAGAGGAACCACCACCCCGGTCTGCCAATCCAGAGGTACCGCCCCCGATGTAGACGCAATGTTGCAGAGTCTTGTCAACCAAGACTGCCCCACAGCATCCAGAGCCTTAAGGAACTCCGGACGGAGCTCACACCCCCGGGGCCTTGCCACCGAGGAGCTTTTTAACTACCTTGGCAACCTCAGCCCCAGAAATAGGAGAGCCCACCACAGACTTCCCAGGCACTGTTTCCTCATAGGAAGACGTGTTGGTGGGACTGAGGAGGTCTCGCTTGGCCTGTCGGTATGCCCACTGCCTCTGGAGTCCCATGAGCCAAAAGGACCCGGTGGCTCTTTCTTCAGCTTGACAGCATCCCTCACTGCTGGTGGATTACCGCCACGACAGGCACCAAACACCTTGCGGCCACAGCTTCAATCAGCTGGCTCAACAAGAGAGGAACGGAACATGGTCCACTCAGACTCAATGTCCAGCACCTCCCTCGTGACATGTTCAAAGTTCTTCCGGACATGTTCAAAGTTCTTCAGGAGACTCTGCTAGGTGTTCCCAGCAGACCCTTACAATGCGTTTGGGCCTGCCAGGTCTGACCGGCATCCTCCCCTACCATCGGAGCCAGCTCACCACCAGGTGGTGGTTGGTAGAAAGCTCTGCCCCTCTCTTCACCGAGTGTCCAAAACATGAGGCCGCAAATCCCATGACACAACTACAAAGTCAATCATGCGGCCGAGAGTGTCCTTGTGCCAAGTGCACATATGGACACCCTTATGTTTGAACATTGTGTTTGTTATGGACAATCCGTGACAAGCACAAAAGTCCAATAACAAAGCACCACTTGGGTTCAGATCCGGGTGGCCATTTTTCCCAATCACGACTCTCCAGGTTTCACTGTCGTTGCCAACATAGCGTTGAAGTCCACCAGCAGAACAAGGGAATCACCCTAGGGAGCACTCTCTAGTACTCCCTCAAGGGAGTCCAAAAAGAGTTGGTACTCTGAGCTGCTGTTTGGTGTGTAAACACAAACAACAGTCAGGACCCGTCACCCAACCCGAAGGCTGAAGGAAGCTACCATCTCGTCTATTGGGTTTAAAGTCCAACGTGCAGGCTTTGAGCCGGGGGGCAACAAGAATTGCCACCCCAGCCTCTCATTAGTTGCAACGCCAGTGTGGAATCTCTTCCACTCTGGCGTTGCAAGTAATGAAAGTTCAGCTCAGTCCAGCCCCTCTGAGAGAACAGGTTCCAGAGCCCTTGCTGTGAGTCCAACTATATCTAGCCGGGAACGTCTCCACCTCAAGCACCAGCTCAGGCTCCTTCCCTCCCAGCGAGGTGACGTTCCATGTCCCAAGAGCGAGCTTATGTACCTGATAATCGGACCACCAAGTGCCCTGCCTTCGGCTGCCGCCCAGCTCACACTGCACCCTCTATGACCCAGCCCATGAGTGGTGAGCCCTGGAGGGGGGATCCACGTTGCCTCTTCGAGCTGAGCACGGCTGGGCCCCATGGGGACAGGCCCGTCAATCGCCATCGTGCCACACCTCTGGGCCTGGCTCCACAGGGGAGCCACGGTGACCTGCGTCCGGGCGAGAAAAAATCTAGGTCCTCAATTGTACTTTTAATAAAGGTCTTTGAGCTGCTCTTTGTCTGATCCCTCACCTAGGACCTGTTTGTCTTGGGAGACCATAGAAGCCCCCGGACAACATAGTTCCTGGATCAGTGGGACACGCAAACCACAAAGGTGGCGGCTCAGAAAGCAGGTTATATAAATATAACTCCAAAACCAAACATGCAATATGTCTAAACATGCCTGTAATATTGTATCAATGTGAGTTTTCCTAGAATCGGTTGTTTTTGTAAGGTTTGCAAATACAAAAATTAGGTTTTACTCACAATGACAAAATCACACTCAATATGACAGTTATTTAAACATAACTCATAAACCACACAAAAAAATGGCTAATAATGCCTGAAATAACGAATCATTGGGAGTTTTACTGAGTTTTACATTTTGCAAACACAAAAAGTAGTTTTTTACTTGACTTTAAAGTTCTTAGAACCCTGAGATAATGGGAAAAAAGCAATAAAAATGTATTTAAACCTAACTCCTAAACAACACATGCAAAATGGCTAATAATGCCTAGGGAGACATGTAACGTTGTTAGTTTAAAAAAAAAAGATCTTTTGTAAAGATATCAAAGACACAAGCTAGTTTTTTTTATTCAATATGACAGTATAACAGTCATAATACATATGAAAGTTATATAAACATAACTCCAAAACCAAACATGTGTCGTGTCTAAAAATGCCTGTAATAATGTATTTATGTGAGGTTGTAAGGTTTACAAAAACAAAAAGTAGTTTTTTACTCAATATGAAAGTAATGTTCTTAGAATCCTGAGATAATGCGAAAAAAGCAATACAAATGTATTTAAACATTACTCCTAAACAACATATGCAAAATGGCTAATAATGCCTGGAAACATGTATCTTTGTTAGTTTTACTAGAAAATGTATCTTTTATAAAGTTTGCAAAGACACAAGCTAGTTGTTTTTTTTTCCAATAAAACAGCATAACAGTCATACTAAATATGAAAGTTATATAAACATAACTCTAGAACCAAACGTGTGTCATGTCTAAAATTGCCTATAATAATGTATTTATGTGAGTTTGTAAGGTTTGCAAAAACAAAAAGTAGTTTTTTCCTCAATATGAAAGTAAGGATTTTAGAATCCTGAGATAATGCGAAAAAAGCAATAAAAATGTATTTAAACATAATTCCTAAACAACCCATGCAAAATGGCTAATAATGCCTGGAGACATGTATCTTTGTTAGTTTTACTAGAAAAATTATCTTTTGTAAAGTTTGCAAAGACACAAGCTAGTTTTTTTTAATTCAATATGACAGCATAACAGTCATATTAAATATAAAAGTTATATAAACATAACTCCAAAACCAAACATGTGTCATGTCTAAAAATGCCTGTAATAATGTATTTATGTGAGTTTGTAAGGTTTGCTAAAACAAAAAGTAGTTTTTTACTCAATATGAAATTAATGATCTAAGAATCCTGAGATAATGCGAAAAAAGCAATAAAAATGTATTTAAACATAATTCCTAAACAACCCATGCAAAATGGGTAATAATGCCTGGAGACATGTATCTTTGTTGGTTTTACTAGAAAAATGATCTTTTGTAAAGTTTGCAAAGACACGAGCTAGTTTTTTTTAATTCAATATGACAGTATAACAGTCATATTAAATATAAAAGTTATATAAACATAACTCCAAAACCAAACATGTGTCATGTCTAAAAATGCCTGTAATAATGTATTAATGTGAGTTTGTAAGGTTTGCAAAAACAAAAAGTAGTTTTTTCCTCAATATGAAAGTAAGGATTTTAGAATCCTGAGATAATGCGAAAAAAGCAATAAAAATGTATTTAAACATAATTCCTAAACAACCCATGCAAAATGGGTAATAATGCCTGTAGACATGTATCTTTGTTAGTTTTACTAGAAAAATGATCTTTTGTAAAGTTTGCAAAGACACAAGCTAGTTTTTTTTAATTCAATATGACAGTATAACAGCCATACTAAATATAAAAGTTATATAAACATAACTCCAAAACCAAACATGTGTCATGTCTAAAAATGTCTGTAATAATGTATTTATGTGAGTTTGTAAGGTTTGCAAAAACAAAAAGTAGTTTTTTACTCAATATGAAAGTAATGATCTAAGAATCCTGAGATAATGCGAAAAAAGCAATAAAAATGTCTTTAAACATAATTCCTAAACAACCCATGCAAAATGGCTAATAATGCCTGGAGACATGTATCTTTGTTAGTTTTACTACAAAAATTATCTTTTTTAAAGTTTGCAAAGACACAAGCTATTTTTTTTTATTCAATAAGACAGTATAACATTATTACTAAATATGAAAGTTATATAAACATAACTCCAAAACCAAACATGTGTCATGTCTAAAAATGCCTGTAATAATGTATTAATGTGAGTTTGTGAGGTTTCCAAAAACAAAAAGTAGTTTTTTACTCAATATGAAAGTAATGATCTTAAAATCCTGAGATAATGCGAAAAAAGCAATACAAATGTATTTAAACATAATTCCTAAACAACCCATGCAAAATGAGTAATAATGCCTGGAGACATGTATCTTTGTTACTTTTACTAGAAAAATTATCTTTTTTAAAGTTTGCAAAGACACATGCTAGTTGTTTTTATTCAATAAGACACTATAACAGTCATACTAAATATGAAAGTTATATAAACATAACTCCAGAACCAAACGTGTGTCATGTCTAAAATTGCCTATAATAATGTATTTATGTGAGTTTGTAAGGTTTGCAAAAACAAAAAGTAGTTTTTTCCTCAATATGAAAGTAAGCATTTTAGAATCCTGAGATAATGCGAAAAAAGCAATAAAAATGTCTTTAAACATAATTCCTAAACAACCCATGCAAAATGGGTAATAATGCCTGGAGACATGTATCTTTGTTAGTTTTACTAGAAAAATGATCTTTTGTAAAGTTTGCAAAGACACAAGCTAGTTTTTTTTAATTCAATATGACAGTATAACTGTCATATTAAATATAAAAGTTATATAAACATAACTCCAAAAACAAACATGTGTCATGTCTAAAAATGCCTGTAATAATGCATTTATGTGAGTTTGTAAGGTTTGCAAAAACAAAAAGTAGTTTTTTACTCAATATGAAAGTAATGATCTAAGAATCCTGAGATAATGCGAAAAAAGCAATAAAAATGTCTTTAAACATAATTCCTAAACAACCCATGCAAAATGGGTAATAATGCCTGGAGACATTTATCTTTGTTAGTTTTACTAGAAAAATGATCTTTTGTAAAGTTTGCAAAGACACAAGCTAGTTGTTTTTATTCAATAAGACAGTATAACATTATTACTAAATATGAAAGTTATATAAACATAACTCCAAAACCAAACATGTGTCATGTCTAAAAATGCCTGTAATAATGTATTAATGTGAGTTTGTGAGGTTTGCAAAAACAAAAAGTAGTTTTTTACTCAATATGAAAGTAATGATCTTAAAATCCTGAGATAATGCGAAAAAAGCAATACAAATGTATTCAAACACAACTTTTAAAACAAACATGTAAATTGTCTAAAAATGCCTGTAATATTGAATCTATGTAAGTTTTACTAGAATCAATTGTTTTTGTAAGGTTTGCAAATACAAAAATTAGGTTTTACACATAATGACATTATAACTTTAACACTCAATATGAAAGTTATTTAATTATAACTCCTAAATACACACGAAACATGTCTAATAGCGTGAAAAAAAATATCTTTGTGAGTGTTGCTAGAAACATTTTCTTTTGTAAGGTTTGCAAAGACACAAGTTAGTTTTTTTTAACTCAATATGACAGTATAACGCCACACTCAATATGACAGTTATTTAAACATAACTCCTAAACCACACCTGAAAAATGGCTAATAATGCCTGAAATAATGCATCTTTGGGAGTTTTACTGGAAACATATGCTTTTTTAAGGCTTGCAAACACAAAAATTATTTGTATTGTATTATGTATTACAACATAATTCCTAAACCAAACATGCAAAATGTCTGAAAATGCCTGTAATATTGAATCCATGTGAGTTTTATTTGAATCAGTTGTATGGTTTGCTAATACAAAAATTGGGTTTTATGACAAACACAAGTTAGTTTTTTTACTTAATATAACAGTTTAGCTGTCATACTATATATGAAAATTATATAAACATAACTCCAAAACCAAAACCAAACATGCATTATGTCAAAACTGCCTGTAATATTGTATATATGTGAGTTTTACCAGAATCAGGGTTGCAAATACAAAAATTGGGTTTTATGACAGTATACTGTCACACTCAATATGACAGTTATTTAAACATAACTCAAACAACACATGCAAAATAGCTAATAATGCCTGGAGCATGTATCTTAGTTAGTTTTACTAGAAAAATGGTATTTTGTAAGGTTTGCAAAGACACAAGTTAGTTGTTTTTTGTATTCAATATGACAGAATAACTGTCATACTAAATATGAAAGTTATATAAACATTACTCTAAAACCAAACATGCATTGTGTCTAAAAAATGCCTGTAATATTGTATCTGTGTGAGTTTAACTAGATTTAGTTGTTTTTGTAAGGTTTGCAAATACAAAATAAGGGTTTTACTCACTATGACAGTTTACTGTCACACTCAATCTGACAGTTATTTATTTAAACATAACTCCTAAACCACACATGCAAAACGGCTAATAATGCCTGGAGATATGTATCTTTGTGAGTTTTACTAGAAACATTATATTGTGTAAGGTTTAGTTAGTTTTTGTACTCAATCTGACAGTATAACTGTCATTCTAAATCCATCCATTTTCTTCCGCTTATCCGAGGTCGGGTTGCGGGGGCAGCAGCCTGAGCAGAAAATCCCAGACTTCCCTCTCCCCAGCCACTTCGTCCAGCTCTTCTCGGGGTATTCCGAGGCGTTCCCAGGCCAGCCGGGGACATAATCTTTCCAATGTGTCCTAGGTCTTCCCCGTGGCCTCCTGCCACACCTCCCTAGAGGCGTTCGGGTGGCATCCTGAGCAGATGCCCGAACCACCTCATGCCTCCTCTCAATGTGGAGGAGCAGCGGCTTTACTTTGAGTTCCTCCCGGATGACAGAGCTTCTCACCCTGTCTCTAAGGGAGAGACCCACCACCCGGCAGAGGAAACGCATTTCGGCCGCTTGTCCTTTCGGTCATAACCCAAAGCTGGGAACGTAGATCGACGGTAAATTGAGAGCTTTTCCTTCTGGCTCAGCTCCTTCTTCACCACAACGGATCGATATAGCGTCCTCAATACTGAAGACCATGTATCTAGTTAGTTTTACTAGAAAAATGGTATTTTGTAAGGTTTGCAAAGACACAAGTTAGTTGTTTTTTTTATTCAATATGACAGTACAGCTGTCATACTAAATATGAAAGTTATATAAACATTACTCTAAAACCAAACATGCATTATGTCTAAAAATGCCTGTAATATTGTATCTGTGTGAGTTTAACTAGATTTAGTTGTTTTTGTAAGGTTTGCAAATACAAAATAAGGGTTTTACTCACTATGACAGTTTACTGTCACAGTCAATCTGACAGTTATTTATTTAAACATAACTCCTAAACCACACATGCAAAATTGCTAATAATGCCTGGAGATATGTATCTTTGTGAGTTTTACTAGAAACATTATATTGTGTAAGGTTTAGTTAGTTTTTGTACTCAATCTGACAGTATAACTGTCATTCTAAATCCATCCATTTTCTTCCGCTTATCCGAGGTCGGGTTGCGGGGGCAGCAGCCTGAGCAGAAAATCCCAGACTTCCCTCTCCCCAGCCACTTCGTCCAGCTCTTCTCGGGGTATTCCGAGGCGTTCCCAGGCCAGCCGGGGACATAGTCTTTCCAATGTGTCCTAGGTCTTCCCCGTGGCCTCCTGCCACACCTCCCTAGAGGCGTTCGGGTGGCATCCTGAGCAGATGCCCGAACCACCTCATGGCTCCTCTCAATGTGGAGGAGCAGCGGCTTTAGTTTGAGTTCCTCCCGGATGACAGAGCTTCTCACCCTGTCTCTAAGGAGAGACCCACCACCCGGCAGAGGAAACACATTTCGGCCGCTTGTCCTTTCGGTCATAACCCAAAGCTGGGAACGTAGATCGACGGTAAATTGAGAGCTTTTCCTTCTGGCTCAGCTCCTTCTTCACCACAACGGATCGATATAGCGTCCTCAATACTGAAGACGCCGCACCAATCCGCCTGTGGATCTCTCGATCCACTCTATCCTCACTCGTGAACAAGACTCCTAGGTACTTGAACTCCTCCACTTGGGGCAAGATCTCCTCCCCAACCTGGAGATGGCACTCGACCCTTTCCTGCGCGAGAACCATGGACTTGGACTTGGAGGTGCTGATTCTCATCCCAGTCGCTTCACACTCAAGGACCCTGCCGAGAGTATAGACCTGGTCTACCGTTCCACGACCAGGACGAAAACCACGCTGTTCATCCTGGATCCGAGTTTCCTCCTCTCCAGTACACATGAATAGACCTTACCGGGAAGGCTGAGGAGTGTGTTTCACGATAGTTGGAACACACCCTCCGGTTCCCCTTCTTAAAGAGAGGAAACACCACCCCGGTCTGCCAATCCAGAGGTACCGCCCCCAATGTTCACGCGATGTTGCAGAGTCTTGTCAACCAAGACAGCCCCACAGTATCCAGAGCCTTAAGGAACTCATCCACCACCGGGGCCTTGCCACAGAGGAGCTTTTTAACTACCTAGGCAACCTAAGCCCCAGAAATAGGAGAGTCCACCACAGATTCCCAAGGCACTGCTTGGCCTGTCGGTATGCCCGCTGCCTCTGGAGTCCCATGAGCCAAAAGGACCCGATAGGCTCTTTCTTCAGCTTGACGGCATCCCTCACTGCTGGTGGCCACCAGCGAGTTCTAGGATTACCGCCACGACAAGCACCAAACACCTTGCGGCCACAGCTCCAATCAGCAGGCTCGACAAGAGAGGCACGGAACATGGTCCAATCAGACTCTATGTCCAGCACCTCCCTCGTGACATGTTCAAAGTTCTTCCTTATGTTTGAACATTGTGTTTGTTATGGACAATCCGTGACGAGCACAAAAGTCCAATAACAAAGCACCACTTGGGTTCAGATCCGGGTGGCCATTTTTCCCAATCACGACTCTCCAGGTTTCACTGTCCTTGCCAACATGAGCATTGAAGTCCCCCAACAGAACAAGGGAATCACCCGAGGGAGCACTCTCCAGTACTCCCTCAAGGGAATCCAAAAAGAGTGGGTACTCTGAGCTGCTGTTTGGTGCGTAAACACAAACAACAGTCAGGACCCGTCACCCAACCCGAAGGCGGAGGGAAGCTACCATCTCGTCTACTGGGTTAAAGTCCAACGTGCAGGCTTTGAGCAACAACAATTGCCACCCCAGCCTCTCATTGCTTGCAACGCCAGAGTGGAAGAGAGTCCAGCCCCTCTTGAGAGAACAGGTTCCAGAGCCCTTGCTGTGCGTCAAAGTGAGTCCAACTATATCTAGCCGGAACTTCTTCACCTCGCGCACCAGCTCAGGCTCTTTCCCTCCCAGCGAGGTGACGTTCCACGTCCCAAGAGCGAGCTTATGTAGCCGATAATCGGACCGCCAAGTGCCCTGCCTTCGGCTGCCGCCCAGTTCACACTGCATCCGACCTCTATGACCTCAATGGGCCCATGAGTGGTGAGCCCATTGGAGGGTTGACCCACGTTGCCTCTTCGAGCTGAGCCCGGCAGGGCCCCATGGAGACAGGCCCGGCCACCAGTCGCTCGCCATCGTGCCCCACCTCTGCGCCTGGCTCCACAGGGGTGACCTGCGCCTGGGCGAGAAAAAATCTAGGTCCTCGATTTGTACTTGTCATAAAGGTCTTTGAGCTGCTCTTTGTCTGATCCCTCACCTAGGACCTTTTTTCAGGGGATCCCGAGGCGTTCCCAGGCCAGCCGGGAGACATAGTGTTCCCAATGTGTCCTGGGTCTTCCCCGTGGCCTCCAGGATGACAGAGCTTCACCTTCACCAGGGGTGTCAAACTCAAATACAGAGTGGGCCAAAGTTTAAAACTGAACAAAGCCGCGGGCCAAGGTTGAACAAATTAACCTTTTAATAGGGACCCAAACAAGTTTTGCATTGAATATTGAACAAGCAAGGCTTATATAACTTTATAGTGACATGCAAAATGGAGTTTCAAATAATAATAATAATAATTAAAAAATATCAATTGCATATCAAATACAATTTAAATAAAAATTGAATGCCTCTTTTCTATTTGCAGCCTTCTGAGGTAAATATCAACATTAACTTTTTCCACAGGCTAATAAATTTGAAAATAAAATAACAATGAATAAAACAACCATTCAGGACTTTAAACTGCTCAGTTTGCAACACACTGATCTAATTTGATGTGCCCTGATCTAATTTGATGTGCCCAAGCCAGATAGCTGGCATCTTTTTTTAGATGCTAGTTCTTTAATGTCGGGGCTCAGGCTTTGAGCTGAGGCAACGTTCATTATCGAACGAAGGTGTCCAACAGTCATATCTCGTACACCCAATTCTAACATCATTCACACCCAGTCACAAGATATGTGCAGCTTCAGCACGCATACACAAATGAATGCAACGCATACTTCATCAACAGCGATACAGGTTACACTGAGGGTGCCAGTATAAAAAACTTTAACACTGTTAGAAATATACGCCACACTGTGAACCCACACCAAACAAAAATAAAAAAACACTTTTCGGGAGAACATCCGCACCGTAACATAACATAAACACAAAAGAACAAATACCCAGAATCTTTTGCAGCACTAACTCTTTCGGGACGCTACAAAATACACCCCCGCTACCACCAAACCACCCCCCCCACACACACACACCTTGTAGCGTCCCGGAAGATTTAGTGCTACAAAGGGTTCCGGGTATTTGTTCTGTTGTGTTTATGTTGTGTTACGGTGCGGATGTTCTCCCGAAATGTGTTTGTCATTCTTGTTTGGTGTGGATTCACAGTGTGGCGTATATTTCTAAAAGTCTTAAAGTTTTTTATTTGGCTACCGTCAGTGTAACCTGTATCGCTGTTGATGAAGTATGCGTTGCATTCAATTGTGTGTGGGTGCAGAAGCTGCACTGACATGAAACTGGGCCGGCACGCGTTTGACTAGCTGAAAAAAAAAAGAAAAAAGTCGGGAGGAGTGCTGGAGTCACTCCCGGGAGGGTTGGCAAGTATTAGAAGTAGTGGTGAATGCGGTGTTACCGCGGCACTGCCGCAATGTATAATCGACGGTCCAGCTTTAGTGTTAATTTGATATTGCCTCAAGAGCCATGTCAAATTACACGTTGGGCCAAATTTGGCCCACGGGCCAGAGTTTGACACCCATGACCTTCACTGTAAAAAATTACTGTAAAAATAAAAAATAAAATTACAGTTATATACTCCATCCATCCATCCATTTTCTACCGCTTATTCCCTTCGGGGTCGCGGGGGGCGCTGGAGCCTATCTCAGCTACAATCAGGCGGAAGGCGGGGTACACCCTGGACAAGTCGCCACCTCATCGCAGGGCCAACACAGATAGACAGACAACATTCACACTCACATTCACACACTAGGGCCAATTTAGTGTTGCCAATCAACCTATCATGTTCTTCTTAAATGCAGTTAAGTACTGTAAATTTTGTTGCATTTTTCAAAAAATATCGACCAGCAGTAAGTTACTGTATAACCTACAGTGTAATTCAGTATTTTTCAGACTTGTTTCTTGGGTCCGCCCACAATTCGTCCAACCGAGCTTCATTTCACCTGGCCGACCCTGCTAAATCCATCCTACTGCATCGTGTGTTTTTGATAACAAGGTAAGAGTCACTTGTACCTTGATGTGTCATTTTCTGTTTGAATTACTTTATATATATATTTATAAAGTCCGAAATGACATAGCGTCACAGTCAGCATCACAGACACTATCGTTGACCACGCGCATGTACCGCCGCATGCTAGCTAGCTAAGTTTTCTTCTTTTTTGTCATAGTCATCATAAAAGATGATAACTTGCAACATGTGTGCTACGACTTGCAGCAATGTATTTGCGTATGTTAGACACATGCAAAGTCATAGTTGTATGCCTAATGCATCGTTTAAGTGTGCTTTCCCTAAATGCACAAGAGTTTTTTCCAACTTCTCAGCCTTCAAAACTCACAGCCGTCGTCATAAATATGGCAAGAGTAGGACTGATATGTATAGCGCAGAAGGTTTACCTTGTAATATTGTCTCATGTAGCGCAAAGTGCGATGATTTACGGGCCCTTCTCCTGCATTTGAAAAGTCATATTACCGAAGGTAGGACAGTTACGTGCCCCTTCAGTCAATGTGAAAAAAGATTTACAGTTAAGTCTACTTTCACATCGCACGCGTCAAGGAAGCACTACGGCTACACTGAACGAAGTTTGACTTGATCAACAGCAAATCCAAGCAGCTCTTCTGTTATTAACACTGATGATGACTATTGTGATATGCAACTTGAGAATTCAGGATATTCCTGTTATAAAGACATGGAGGACTACTTGCATTAAAAAAATGTTCACAGCACTGAAAAAAGGTTGAGAACCACTGCCTTAGGACAGTGGTTCTCAACCTTTTTTCAGTGATGTACCCCTGTGAACATTTTTTAAATTCAAGTACCCCCTAATCAGAGCAAAGCATTTTTGGTTGAAAAAAAGAGATAAAGAAGTAAAATACAGCACTATGTCATCAGTTTCTGATTTATTAAATTGTATAACAGTGCAAAATATTGCTCATTTGTTGTGGTCTTTCTTGAACTATTTGGAAAAAAAGATATAAAAATAACTAAAAACTTGTTGAAAAATAAACAAGTGATTCAATTATAAATAAAGATTTTTACACATAGAAGTAATCAACTTAAAGTGCCCTCTTTGGGGATTGCAATAGAGATCCATCTGGATTCATGAACTTCATTCTCAACATTTCTTCACAAAAAAAGAAATCTTTAACATCAATATTTATGGAACATGTCCACTACGCTTTAACCAAGCCTCCATTGTTTTCTACATGGATAGTTGATTGACAGTTGGTGCCGTGTGGCACCGCCAGGTAGGGTCAAACCATCATGGCATGGGGGAAACTCTGGCTTTATGGTAATGAATGGAATAGCCTACTTGATTAGTTGTTCAGTTTATGAACTTACATTCATATTTTGTCGAAGTATTATTCAATAAATATATTTATAAAGGATTTTTGAATTGTTGCTATTTTTAGAATATTTAAAAAAAATCTCACGAACCCCTTGGCATACCTTCAAGTACCCCCAGGAGTACGCGTACCCCCATTTGAGAACCACTGCCTTAGGAGACTAAATGTAAACAGAGGAAAGAGAGAGCGAGTGAGGTGGCCATTCCAAATACTTTTAAAATGCTACCCATATTGGATACTGTTTAGGAACATAAACTGCATTTCTTGACTGTACCAGTTGCTGGTGACAAAGTTACAATAAAACGTTGGATGATCAGCATGGAAGGTGATGTCATCTGCAAAGGCGTCCAACCTAGCTTAATCTCAGGGCTTGCTGCCCTTCTTGCCACCTACTATGTGTTTAACTTGGAATACCAAGAGGAAGGTCCTCGGACATTGGAATTTGTTCAAAGGTAAATCCTCTTGATACTGTTAAAATACTGTTAGGATATTTTATTTTATATTTCTCACCTCTGTTCAGGAAATTGACTTGTCATTTCCCCAATTTGGTGCCTTAAATCAATAACTCTTCTGTTCCTTTGTGGACCTTCTTATTAGTGACCGAAGCACCAGTTTGACTCTAGGATACAGAGAAGGTAGGTAATGTGCAGGTAAAGATATGTTGACTGGGTCAAAGAAGGAAGCACCTGTTTGACCCCAGGATGCAGAAAAAGTAGGTAATTTGCAGGTAAAGATATGTTGACTGGATGATGGCAGGAAGCACCAGTGTGACCCCACTATGCAGGGAAGGTAGGTAATGTGCGGGTGAAGGTATGTTGAATGGGTGAAAGAAGGAAGCGCAGGTGTGGTCGAGGCCATGCAGACAAGGTAGGTATGTGCAGGTGAAGATATGTTGTATGGTGAAAGAAAGAAGCACCAGTGTGACCCAAGGATGCAGGGAAGGTAGGTAATGTGCAGGTAAAGATATGTTGAATGGGTGAAGGCAGGAAACACCAGCTAGACGCCAGGATACAGAGAAGGTAGGTAATGTGCAGGTAAAGATATGTTGAATGAGTAAAGGCAGGAAACACCAGCTTGACTCCAGGATACAGAGAAGGTAGGTAATGTGCAGGTAAATATATGTTGAATGGGTAAAGGTAGAAAGCACCAGCGTGACCACACTATGCAGAGAAGGTAGGTAATGCGCAGGTAAAGATATGTTGAATGGGTAAAGGCAAGAAGCACCAGTGTGACCCCAGGATGCAGAGAAGGTAGGTAAAGAGCAGGTAACGATATGTTAAATGGGTGAAAGCAGGAAACATCAGCGTAAATACACGGTCCCGTGGATGGAGAGAAAACATAAATAGAGAGAGGGATTGGGGAGGCTTTAGCATTGTCTTCCTCTCTGAATTTGTCTTAATGGGTTTTAGAGCATTCACTCATCTACAGCTGTGGTTATGGTATAGGCTCACATATATCCTAAAATTGATATTAATATTTGTGCATATTCCTAAATAACAATGTGAGGGGGGTTCTGTATCGACTGCAAGTAATCTTCAATCACAACAGAATATCTAATATGCTTTCTCTCTTTTTTAGGCGATTCATTGGCGTTAACCCTGAGAGGGGAACAAAGGCTAGCCAGGGAAAGGTGGTGTCCAAGAAGACCGGGACGCTGGTTCAGAAAAAGGCAGCAACTGTAAATCCTCACGTAGCCACCCTTATAAAACATCTCACAGACTTTGAGTGGGGCTTTATGTAGCCGACAACTAAACACTGGACTCGTGTTCAGTGTTTTGTCTCCAGTTAGAAATTAAGTGGACATGTTATAAATGTTCAAATGCTTTACTGAAAATAAGAAGAATGCACTAAATGTACATTGAATGTATTTGATGCACTTTAAAATAATTGGTTAATAAAAACATAATCTTGCAAGGCCATTTCTCCAGTCATTTTTATGCCAGCAGATTGCAGGGTTTTTGATTTTGAAAAATTAAAAGTTCAACTCATTAACTTCTAGTGGCATTATACTGTAAAGCTCAGTCTATAATGCTTACAATTATTTTACTGTAATTAACTGTTAATGGATATTACAGTAGATACACTAAAATAACAGTGTAATGCCGCTAAACAGATGACAGTATTATGCTGTGAAGCGTATATTTGATACAGCACAGTACTGTGATACTTTTTAAAGTAATAAACTATAGTGATAGATCACAGTATGTGTGCTGTAGAAAAACAGTTTTATACTGGAACCATTAGCTGCCAGTAGGTTACTGTAATTAAATGGTGAAAATTCTTACAGTAAGGGAGAGACCCGCCACCCAGCGGAGAAAACTCATTTCGGCCACTTGTACCCGTGATCTTGTCCTTTCGGTCATAACCCAAAGCTCAAGACCATAGGTGAGGATGGGAACGTAGATTGACCGGTAAATTGAGAGCTTTTCCTTCTGGCGCAGCTCCTTCTTACCACAACGAATCGATATAGCGTCCTCATTACTGAAGACGCCGCACCGATCAGCCTGTGCATCTCACGATCCACTCTTCCCTCACTCATGAACAAGACTCCAGGTACTTGAACTCATCCACTTGGGGCAAGATCTCCTGTCCAACCTCGAGATGGCACTCCACCCTTTCCCGGGCGAGAACCTTGGACTTGGAGGTGCTGATTCTCATCCCTGTTGCTTCACACTCGGCTGCGAACCAATCCAATGAGAGCTGAAGATCCTGGCCAGTTAAAGCCATAAGGACCACATCACCTGCAAAAAGGAGAGACCTAATCCTGCAGCCACCAAACCGGATCCCCTCAACGCCATGACTGCGCCTAGAAATTCTGTCCATAAAATGTATGAACACATTTGGTGACAAAGGGCAGCCAACATGAGGGTTGGACTCGGGTCCAACCCTCACTGGAAAGGGGTCCGACTTACTGCTGGCAATGCGGACCAAGCTCTGACACTGATCATACAGGGAGCGACCCGCCACAATCAGACATGCCGATACCCCATACTCTCTGAGCACTCCCCACAGGACTTCCCGGGGTGGCCACGGTCGAATGTCTTCTCCAAGTCCACAAAGCACATGTAGACTGGTTGGACAAACTCCCATGCACACTCAAGGACCCTGCCGAGAGTATAGATCTGGTCTACCGTTCCACGACCAGGACGAAAACCACAGTGTTCGTCCTGGATCCGAGGTTCCTCCTCTCCAGTACACATGAATAGACCTTACCGGGAAGGCTGAGGAGTGTGATCTACGATAGTTGGAACACACCCTCCGGTTCCCCTTCTTAAAGAGAGGAACCACCACCCCGGTCTGCCAATCCAGAGGTACCGCCCCTGATGTCCACGCGATGTTTCAGAGTCTTGTCAACTAAAACAGCCCCACAGCATCCAAAGCCTTAAGGAACTCCGGACGGAGCTCATCCACCCCCGGGGCCTTGCCACCGAGGAGCTTTTTAACTACCTTGGCAACCTCAGCCCCAGAAATAGGAGAGCCCACCACAGATTCCCCAGGCACTACTTGGCCTGTCGGTATGCCCGCTGCCTCTGGAGTCCCATGAGCCAAAAGGACCAGATAAGCTCTTTCTTCAGCTTGACGGCATCCCGCACTGCTGGTGGCCACCAGCGGGTTCAATCAATCAATCAATCAATGTTTATTTATATAGCCCTAGGATTACCGCCACGACAGGCACCAAACACAATCAGCTGGCTTGACAAGAGAGGCACGGAACATGATCCATTCAGACTCAATGTCCAGCACCTCCTTTGTGACATGTTCAAAGTTCCTCCGGAGGTGGAAAAAGAAACTCTCTCTGACAGGAGACTCTGCTAGGCATTCCCAAAAGACTCTCACAATGCTTTTGGGCCTGCCAGGTATGTCCGGGATCCTACCCCACCATCGGAGCCAGCTCACCAGGTGGTGATCGGTAGAAAGCTCGCCCCTCTCTTCACCCGAGTGTCCAAAACACGAGGCCGCAAATCCCATGACACAACTACAAAGTCAATAATGGAACTGCGGCCGAGGGTGTCCTGGTGCCAAGTGCACATATGGACACCCTTATGTTTGAACATTGTGTTTGTTATGGACAATCCGTGACGAGCACAAAAGTCCAATAACAAAGCACCACTTGGGTTCAGATCCGGGTGGCCATTTTTCCCAATCACGACTCTCCAGGTTTCAAAGTCGTTGCCAACATGAGCGTTGAAGACCCCCATCAAAACAAGGGAATCACCCGAGGGAGCAATCTCAAGGGAATCCAAAAAGAGTGGGTACTCTGAGCTGCTGTTTGGTGCGTAAACACCAACAACAGTCAGGACCCGTCACCCAACCCGAAAGCGGAGGGAAGCTACCATCTCGTCTTCTGGGTTAAGTCCAACGTGCAGGCTTTGAGCCGGGGGGCAACAAGAATTGCCAACCCAGCCTCTCATTACTTGCAACGCCAGAGTGGAAGAGAGTCCAACCCCTCTTGAGAGAACAGGTTCCAGAGCCCTTGCTGTGCGTCGAAGTGAGTCCAGCTTTATCTAGCCGGGAACTTCTCCACCTCGCGAGGTGACGTTCCACGTCCCAAGAGCGAGCTTATGTAGCCGATAATCGGACCGCCAAGTGCCCTGCCTTCGGCTTCCGCCCAGCTAACACTGCACCCGACCTCTATGACCCAGCCCATGAGTGGTGAGCCTATTGCAGGGGGGACCCACGTTGCCTCTTCGAGCTGGGCCCCATGGGCACCAGTCGCTCGCCATCGTGCCCCACCTCTGGGCCTGGCTCCACAGGGGAGCCACGGTGACCCGCGTCCGGGCGAGAAAATATCTAGGTCCTCGATTTGTACTTTTCATAAAGGTCTTTGAGCTGCTCTTTGTCTGATTCCTCACCTAGGACCTGTTTGTCTTGGGGGACCCTATCAGGGGGCATAGAAGCCCCCGGACAACATAGCTCCTAGGATCAGTGGGACACGCAAACCACAAAGGTGGCGGCTCAGAAAGCAGGTTATATAAACATAACTCCAAAACCAAACATGCAAGATGTCTAAACATGCCTGTAATATTGTATCAATGTGAGTTTTACTAGAATCGGTTGTTTTTTTAAGGCTTGCAAACAAAAAACGTTTTTTTTACTCAATATGACAGTAAGTTCTTAAAATGCTGAGATAATGTGAAAAAAGCAATACAAATGTATTCCAACATGATTCCTAAACCAAACATTCAAAATGTCTAAAAATGCCTGTAATATTGAATCCATGTGAGTTTTACTAGAATCATTTGTTTTTGTAAGGTTTGCAAATACAAAAATTTAGTTTTATGACAGACACAAGTGAGTTTTTTTACTCATTATAACAGTATAGATGTCATACTATATATTAAAGTTATATAAACATAACTCGAAAACCAAACGTGCATTATGTCCAAAATTGCCTGTAATATTGTATAGATGTGAGTTTTACTAGAATCAGGTTTGCAAATACAAAAATTGGGTTTTATGACAGTATACTGTCACACTCAATATGACAGTATAACTGTCATACTAAATCCATCCATTTTCTTCCGCTTATCCGAGGTCGGGTTGCGGGGGCAGCAGCCTAAGCAGAGAGCCCAGACTTCCCTCTCCCCAGCCACTTCGTCCAGCTCTTCTCGGGGGATCCCGAGGCGTTCCCAGGCCATAGTCTTTCCAATGTATCCTAGGTCTTCCCCATGGCCTCCTGCCGTTCGGACCTAGGGAGGCGTTCGGGTGGCATCCTGAGCAGATGCCCGAACCACCTCATCTGGCTCCTCTCAATGTGGAGGAGCAGCGGCTTTACACTGAGTTCCTCCCAGATGACAGAGCTTCTCACCCTATCTCTAAGGGAGAGACCCACCACCTGGCGGAGGAAACTCATTTCGGCCGCTTGTACCCGTGACCTTGTCCTTTCGGTCATAACCCAAAGCTCATGACCATAGGTGAGGATGGGAATGTTGATCGACCGGTAAATTGAAAGCTTTTCCTTCTGGCTCAGCTCCTTCTTCACCACAACGGATCGATATAGCGTCCTCATTACTGAAGACGCCGCACCGATCCGCCTGTAGATCTCACAATCCACTCTATCCTCACTCGTGAACAAGACTCCTAGGTACTTGAACTCCTTCACTTGGGGCAAGATCTCTTTCCCAACCTCGAGATGGCACTCCACCCTTTCCCGGGCGAGAACCATGGACTCGGACTTGGAGGTGCTGATTCTCATCCCAGTCGCTTCACTGCGAACCGATCCAATGAAAGCTGAAGATCTTGGCCAGTTGAAGCCATCAGGACCACATCATCTGCAAAAAGCAGAGACCTAATCCTGCAGCCACCAAACCAGGCGCAGTCATGGCGTTGAGGGGATCCTCAAAGCCATGACTGCGCCTAGATATTCTGTCCATTAAAGTTATGAACAGAATCGGTGACAAAGGGCAGCCTTGGCGGAGTCCAACCCTCACTGGAAAGGGGTCCGACATACTGCCGGCAATGCGAACCAAGCTCTGACACTGATCATACAGGGAGACACCCGCCACAATCAGACATGCCAATACTCCATACTCTCTGAGCACTCCCCACAGGATTTACCGGGGGCCAAGGTCGAATGTCTTCTCCAAGTCCACAAAACTTATGTAGACTGGTTGGGCAAACTCCCATGCACACTCAAGGACCCTGCCGAGAGTATAGAGCTGGTCTACCGTTCCACGACCAGGACGAAAACCACACTGTTCGTCCTGGATCCGAGGTTCCTCCTCTCCATTACACATGCATAGACCTTACCGGGAAGGCTGAGGAGTGTGATCTACGATAGTTGGAACACACCCTTCTTAAAGAGAGGAACCACCAGCCCGGTCTGCCAATCCAGAGGTACCGCCCCCGATGTAGACGCAATGTTGCAGAGTCTTGTCAACCAAGACTGCCCCACAGCATCCAGAGCCTTAAGGAACTCCGGACGGAGCTCATACCCCCGGGGCCTTGCCACCGAGGAGCTTTTTAACTACCTTGGCAACCTCAGCCCCAGAAATAGGAGAGCCCACCACAGACTTCCCAGGCACTGTTTCCTCATAGGAAGACGTGTTGGTGGGACTGAGGAGGTCTCGCTTGGCCTGTCGGTATGCCCACTGCCTCTGGAGTCCCATGAGCCAAAAGGACCCGGTGGCTCTTTCTTCAGCTTGACAGCATCCCTCACTGCTGGTGGATTACCGCCACGACAGGCACCAAACACCTTGCGGCCACAGCTTCAATCAGCTGGCTCAACAAGAGAGGAACGGAACATGGTCCACTCAGACTCAATGTCCAGCACCTCCCTCGTGACATGTTCAAAGTTCTTCCGGACATGTTCAAAGTTCTTCAGGAGACTCTGCTAGGTGTTCCCAGCAGACCCTTACAATGCGTTTGGGCCTGCCAGGTCTGACCGGCATCCTCCCCTACCATCGGAGCCAGCTCACCACCAGGTGGTGGTTGGTAGAAAGCTCTGCCCCTCTCTTCACCGAGTGTCCAAAACATGAGGCCGCAAATCCCATGACACAACTACAAATTCAATCATGCGGCCGAGGGTGTCCTTGTGCCAAGTACACATATGGACACCCTTATGTTTGAACATTGTGTTTGTTATGGACAATCCGTGACAAGCACAAAAGTCCAATAACAAAGCACCACTTGGGTTCAGATCCGGGTGGCCATTTTTCCCAATCACGACTCTCCAGGTTTCACTGTCGTTGCCAACATAGCGTTGAAGTCCACCAGCAGAACAAGGGAATCACCCGAGGGAGCACTCTCCAGTACTCCCTCAAGGGAATCCAAAAAGAGTTGGTACTCTGAGCTGCTGTTTGGTGTGTAAACACAAACAACAGTCAGGACCCGTCACCCAACCCGAAGGCTGAAGGAAGCTACCATCTCGTCTATTGGGTTTAAAGTCCAACGTGCAGGCTTTGAGCCGGGGGGCAACAAGAATTGCCACCCCAGCCTCTCATTAGTTGCAACGCCAGTGTGGAATCTCTTCCACTCTGGCGTTGCAAGTAATGAAAGTTCAGCTCAGTCCAGCCCCTCTGAGAGAACAGGTTCCAGAGCCCTTGCTGTGAGTCCAACTATATCTAGCCGGGAACGTCTCCACCTCAAGCACCAGCTCAGGCTCCTTCCCTCCCAGCGAGGTGACGTTCCATGTCCCAAGAGCGAGCTTATGTAGCCGATAATCGGACCACCAAGTGCCCTGCCTTCGGCTGCCGCCCAGCTCACACTGCACCCTCTATGACCCAGCCCATGAGTGGTGAGCCCTGGAGTGGGGATCCACGTTGCCTCTTCGAGCTGAGCACGGCTGGGCCCCATGGGGACAGGCCCGTCAATCGCCATCGTGCCACACCTCTGGGCCTGGCTCCACAGGGGAGCCACGGTGACCTGCGTCCGGGCGAGAAAAAATCTAGGTCCTCAATTGTACTTTTAATAAAGGTCTTTGCGCTGCTCTTTGTCTGAGCCCTCACCTAGGACCTGTTTGTCTTGGGAGACCATAGAAGCCACCGGACAACATAGTTCCTGGATCAGTGGGACACGCAAACCACAAAGGTGGCGGCTCAGAAAGCAGGTTATATAAATATAACTCCAAAACCAAACATGCAATATGTCTAAACATGCCTGTAATATTGTATCAATGTGAGTTTTCCTAGAATCGGTTGTTTTTGTAAGGTTTGCAAATACAAAAATTAGGTTTTACTCACAATGACAAAATCACACTCAATATGACAGCTAATTAAACATAACTCATAAACCACACAAAAAAATGGCTAATAATGCCTGAAATAATGAATCATTGGGAGTTTTACTGAGTTTTACATTTTGCAAACACAAAAAGTAGTTTTTTACTTGACTGTAATGTTCTTAGAACCCTGACATAATGGGAAAAAAGCAATAAAAATGTATTTAAACCTAACTCCTAAACAACACATGCAAAATGGCTAATAATGCCTAGGGAGACATGTAACGTTGTTAGTTTAAAAAAAAAGATCTTTTGTAAAGATATCAAAGACACAAGCTAGTTTTTTTTATTCAATATGACAGTATAACAGTCATAATACATATGAAAGTTATATAAACATAACTCCAAAACCAAACATGTGTCATGTCTAAAAATGCCTGTAATAATGTATTTATGTGAGGTTGTAAGGTTTACAAAAACAAAAAGTAGTTTTTTACTCAATATGAAAGTAATGTTCTTAGAATCCTGAGATAATGCGAAAAAAGCAATATAAATGTATTCAAACACAAATTTTAAACCAAACATGTAAAATGTCTAAAAATGCCCGTAATATTGAATCTATATAAGTTTTACTAGAATCAATTGTTTTTGTAAGGTTTGCAAATACAAAAATTAGGTTTTACACATAATGACATTAAAACTGTAACACTCAATATGACAATTATTTATTTATAACTCCTAACCACACATGAAACATGTCTAATAATGCGTAAAAAAATGTATCTTTGTGAGTGTTACTAGAAACATTTTCTTTTGTAAGGTTTGCAAAGACAGGTTAGTTTTTTTTACTCAATATGACAGTATAACTGCCACACTCAATATGACAGTTATTTAAACATAACTCTTAAACTACACATGAAAAATGATTAACAATGCCTAAAATAATGCATTCTTGTAAGTTTTACTCGAAACATATGCTTTTTTAAGGCTTGCAAACACAAAAATTATTTTTTTACTCATATGACAGTAATGTTCTAAAATTCTGAGAAAATACGAACAAATTAATAAAAATGATTCCAACATAATTCCTAAACCAAACATGCAAAAGTCTAAAAATGTCTGTAATATTGAATCCATGTGAGTTTTACTAGATTTAAATGATTTTGTAAGGTTTGCAAATACATAAATTAGGTTTTACTTACTATGTCATAAAAAAATGGCTAATAATGCCTGAAATAATGCATCCTTGGCCGTTTTACTCGAAACACATGCTTTTTTAAATCTTGCAAACACAAAAAGTAGTTTTTTACTCAATATGAAAGTAATGATCTAAGAATCCTGAGATAATGCGAAAAAAGCAATACAAATGTATTTAAACATTACTCCTAAACAACATATGCAAAATGGCTAATAATGCCTGGAAACATGTATCTTTGTTAGTTTTACTAGAAAATGCATCTTTTATAAAGTTTGCAAAGACACAAGCTAGTTGTTTTTTTTTTCAATAAAACAGCATAACAGTCATACTAAATATGAAAGTTATATAAACATAACTCCAGAACCAAACGTGTGTCATTTCTAAAATTGCCTATAATAATGTATTTATGTGAGTTTGTAAGGTTTGCAAAAACAAAAAGTAGTTTTTTCCTCAATATGAAATAAATGATCTAAGAATCCTGAGATAATGCGAAAAAAGCAATAAAAATGTATTTAAACATAATTCCTAAACAACCCATGCAAAATGGGTAATAATTCCTGGAGACATGTATCTTTGTTAGTTTTACTAGAAAAATGATCTTTTGTAAAGTTTGCAAAGACACAAGCTAGTTTTTTTTAATTCAATATGACAGTATAACAGTCATACTAAATATAAAAGTTATATAAACATAACTCCAAAACCAAACATGTGTCAAGTCTAAAAATGTCTGTAATAATGTATTTATGTGAGTTTGTAAGGTTTGCAAAAACAAAAAGTAGTTTTTTACTCAATATGAAAGTAATGATCTTAGAATCCTGAGATAATGCGAAAAAAGCAATAAAAATGTATTTAAACATAACTCCTAAACAACCCAGGCAAAATGGGTAATAATGCCTGGAGACATGTATCTTTGTTAGTTTTACTAGAAAAATGATCTTTTGTAAAGTTTGCAAAGACACAAGCTAATTTTTTTAAATTCAATATGACAGTATAACAGTCATATTAAATATAAAAGTTATATAAACATAACTCCAAAACCAAACATGTGTCATGTCTAAAAATGCCTGTAATAATGCATTTATGTGAGTTTGTAAGGTTTGCAAAAACAAGAAGTAGTTTTTTCCTCAATATGAAAGTAAGCATTTTAGAATCCTGAGCTAATGCGAAAAAAGCAATAAAAATGTATTTAAACATAATTCCTAAACAACCCATGCAAAATGGGTAATAATGCCTGGAGACATGTATCTTTGTTAGTTTTACTAGAAAAAATATATTTTGTAAAGTTTGCAAAGACACAAGCTAGTTTTTTTTAATTCAATATGACAGTATAACAGTCATATTAAATATAAAAGTTATATAAACATAACTCCAAAACCAAACATGTGTCATGTCTAAAAATGCCTGTAATAATGCATTTATGTGAGTTTGTAAGGTTTGCAAAAACAAAAAGTAGTTTTTTACTCAATATGAAAGTAATGATCTAAGAATCCTGAGATAATGCGAAAAAAGCAATAAAAATGTCTTTAAACATAATTCCTAAACAACCCATGCAAAATGGGTAATAATGCCTGGAGACATGTATCTTTGTTAGTTTTACTAGAAAAATGATCTTTTGTAAAGTTTGCAAAGACACAAGCTAGTTTTTTTTTTTTTATTCAATACGACAGTATAACAGTCATACTAAATATGAACGTTATATAAACATAACTCCAAAACCAAACATGTGTCATGTCTAAAAATGCCTGTAATAATGTATTAATGTGAGTTTGTAAGGTTTGCAAAAACAAAAAGTAGTTTTTTACTCAATATGAAAGTAATGATCTTAAAATCCTGAGATAATGCGAAAAAAGCAATAAAAATGTATTTAAACATAATTCCTAAACAACCCATGCAAAATGGGTAATAATGCCTGGAGACATGTATCTTTGTTAGTTTTACTAGAAAAATGATCTTTTTTAAAGTTTGCAAAGACACAATTTAGTTGTTTTTATTCAATAAGACAGTATAACATTATTACTAAATATGAAAGTTATATAAACATAACTCCAAAACCAAACATGTGTCATGTCTAAAAATGCCTGTAATAATGTATTAACGTGAGTTTGTAAGGTTTGCAAAAACAAAAAGTAGTTTTTTACTCAATATGAAAGTAATGATCTTAAAATCCTGAGATAATGCGAAAAAAGCAATAAAAATGTATTTAAACATAATTCCTAAACAACCCAGGCAAAATGGGTAATGATGCCTGGAGACATGTATCTTTGTTAGTTTTACTAGGAAATGTATATTTTGTAAAGTTTGCAAAGACACAAGCTAGTTGTTTTTATTCAATAAGACAGTATAACAGTCATACTAAATATGAAAGTTATATAAACATAACACCAGAACCAAACCTGTGTCATGTCTAAAATTGCCTATAATAATGTATTTATGTGAGTTTGTAAGGTTTGCAAAAACAAAAAGTAGTTTTTTACTTAATATGAAAGTAATGATCTAAGAATCCTGAGATAATGCGAAAAAAGCAATAAAAATGTCTTTAAACATAATTCCTAAACAACCCATGCAAAATGGGTAATAATGCCTGGAGACATGTATCTTTGTTAGTTTTACTAGAAAAATGATCTTTTGTAAAGTTTGCAAAGACACAAGCTAGTTTTTTTTTAATTCAATATGACGGTATAACAGTCATATTAAATATAAAAGTTATATAAACATAACTCCAAAACCAAACATGTGTCATGTCTAAAAATGCCTGTATTAATGTATTTTTGTGAGTTTGTAAGGTTTGCTAAAACAAAAAGTAGTTTTTTACTCAATATGAAAGTAATGATCTAAGAATCCTGAGATAATGCGAAAAAAGCAATAAAAATGTATTTAAACATAATTCCTAAACAACCCATGCAAAATGGGTAATAATGCCTGGAGACATGTATCTTTGTTAGTTTTTCTAGAAAAATGATATTTTGTAAAGTTTGCAAAGACACAAGCTAGTTTTTTTAAATTTAATATGACAGTATAACAGTCATACTAAATATAAAAGTTATATAAACATAACTCCAAAACCAAACATGTGTCATGTCTAAAAATGTCTGTAATAATGTACTTATGTGAGTTTGTAAGGTTTGCAAAAACAAAAAGTAGTGTTTTACTCAATATGAAAGTAATGATCTTAGAATCCTGAGATAATGCGAAAAAAGCAATACAAATGTATTCAAACACAACTTTTAAACCAAACATGTAAATTGTCTAAAAATGCCTGTAATATTGAATCTATGTAAGTTTTACTAGAATCAATTGTTTTTGTAAGGTTTGCAAATACAAAAATTAGGTTTTACACATAATGACATTATAACTTTAACACTCAATATGAAAGTTATTTAATTATAACTCCTAAATACACATGAAACATGTCTAATAGCGTGAAAAAAATTATCTTTGTGAGTGTTGCTAGAAACATTTTCTTTTGTAAGGTTTGCAAAGACACAAGTTAGTTTTTTTTAACTCAATACGACAGTATAACGCCACACTCAATATGACAGTTATTTAAACATAACTCCTAAACCACACCTGAACAATGGCTAATAATGCCTGAAATAATGCATCTTTGGGCGTTTTACTGGAAACATATGCTTTTTTTAAGGCTTGCAAACACAACAATTATTTTTTTACTCAATATGACAGTAATGTTCTAAAAATCCTGAGATAATGTGAAAAAAGCAATACAAATGTATTACAACATTATTCCTAAACCAAACATGCAAAATGTCTGAAAATGCCTGTAATATTGAATCCATGTGAGTTTTATTTGAATCAGTTGTATGGTTTGCTATTACAAAAATTGGGTTTTATGACAAACACAAGTTAGTTATTTTACTCAATATAACAGTTTAGCTGTCATACTATATATGAAAGTTATATAAACATAACTCCAAAACCAAACATGCATTATGTCCAAAACTGCCTGTAATGTTGTATATATGTGAGTTTTACTAGAATCAGGGTTGCAAATACAAAAATTGGGTTTTATGACAGTATACTGTCACACTCAATATGACAGTTATTTAAACATAACTCAAACAACACATGCAAAATGGCTAATAATGCCTGGTGCATGTATCTTAGTTAGTTTTACTGGAAAAATTGTATTTTGTAAGGTTTGCAAAGACACAAGTTAGTTGTTTTTTTTATTCAATATGACAGTATAACTGTCATACTAAATATGAAAGTTATATATACACATCACTCTAAAACCAAACATGCATTATGTCTAAAAATGCCTGTAATATTGTATCTGTGTGAGTTTAACTAGATTTAGTTGTTTTTGTAAGGTTTGCAAATACAAAATAAGGGTTTTACTCACTATGACAGTTTACTGTCACACTCAATCTGACAGTTATTTATTTAAACATAAGTCCTAAACCACACATGCAAAATGGCTAATAATGCCTGGAGATATGTATCTTTGTGAGTTTTACTAGAAACATTATATTGTGTAAGGTTTAGTTAGTTTTTGTACTCAATCTGACAGTATAACTGTCATTCTAAATCCATCCATTTTCTTCCGCTTATCCGAGGTCGGGTTGCGGGGGCAGCAGCCTGAGCAGAAAATCCCAGACTTCCCTCTCCCCAGCCACTTCGTCCAGTTCTTCTCGGGGTATTCCGAGGCGTTCCCAGGGGACATAGTCTTTCCAATGTGTCCTAGGTCTTCCCCGTGGCCTCCTGCCACACCTCCCTAGAGGCGTTCGGGTGGCATCCTGAGCAGATGCCCGAACCACCTCATGGCTCCTCTCAATGTGGAGGAGCAGCGGCTATACTTTGAGTTCCTCCCGGATGACAGAGCTTCTCACCCTGTCTCTAAGGGAGAGACCCACCACCCGGCAGAGGAAGCGCCGGGTGGTGAAGCTGGGAACGTAGATCGACGGTAAATTGAGAGCTTTTCCTTCTGGCTCAGCTCCTTCTTCACCACAACGGATCGATATAGCGTCCTCAATACTGAAGACGCCGCACCAATCCGCCTGTGGATCTCTCGATCCACTCTATCCTCACTCGTGAACAAGACTCCTAGGTACTTGAACTCCTCCACTTGGGGCAAGATCTCCTCCCCAACCTGGAGATGGCACTCGACCCTTTCCTGCGCGAGAACCATGGACTTGGACTTGGAGGTGCTGATTCTCCTCCCAGTCGCTTCACACTCAAGGACCCTGCCGAGAGTATAGACCTGGTCTACCGTTCCACGACCAGGACGAAAACCACGCTGTTCATCCTGGATCCGAGTTTCCTCCTCTCCAGTAGACATGAATAGACCTTACCGGGAAGGCTGAGGAGTGTGTTTCACGATAGTTGGAACACACCCTCCGGTTCCCCTTCTTAAAGAGAGGAACCACCACCCCGGTCTGCCAATCCAGAGGTACCGCCCCCAATGTTCACGCGATGTTGCAGAGTCTTGTCAACCAAGACAGCCCCACAGTATCCAGAGCCTTAAGGAACTCATCCACCACCGGGGCCTTGCCACAGAGGAGCTTTTTAACTACCTAGGCAACCTAAGCCCCAGAAATAGGAGAGTCCACCACAGATTCCCCAGGCACTGCTTGGCCTGTCGGTATGCCCGCTGCCTCTGGAGTCCCATGAGCCAAAAGGACCCGATAGGCTCTTTCTTCAGCTTGACGGCATCCCTCACTGCTGGTGGCCACCAGCGAGTTCTAGGATTACCGCCACGACAAGCACCAAACACCTTGCGGCCACAGCTCCAATCAGCAGGCTCGACAAGAGAGGCACGGAACAAGGTCCACTCAGACTCAATGTCCAGCACCTCCCTTGTGACATGTTCAAAGTTCTTCCTTATGTTTGAACATTGTGTTTGTTATGGACAATCCGTGACGAGCACAAAAGTCCAATAACAAAGCACCACTTGGGTTCAGATCCGGGTGGCCATTTTTCCCAATCACGACTCTCCAAGTTTCACTGTCCTTGCCAACATGAGCATTGAAGTCCCCCAACAGAACAAGGGAATCACCCGAGGGAGCACTCTCCAGTACTCCCTCAAGGGAATCCAAAAAGAGTGGGTACTCTGAGCTGCTGTTTGGTGCGTAAACACAAACAACAGTCAGGACCCGTCACCCAACCCGAAGGCGGAGGGAAGCTACCATCTCGTCTACTGGGTTAAAGTCCAACGTGCAGGCTTTGAGCAACAACAATTGCCACCACAGCCTCTCATTGCTTGCAACGCAAGAGTGGAAGAGAGTCCAGCCCCTCTTGAGAGAACAGGTTCCAGAGCCCTTGCTGTGCGTCAAAGTGAGTCCAACTATATCTAGCCGGAACTTCTTCACCTCGCGCACCAGCTCAGGCTCTTTCCCTCCCAGCGAGGTGACGTTCCACGTCCCAAGAGCGAGCTTATGTAGCCGATAATCGGACCGCCAAGTGCCCTGCCTTCGGCTGCCGGCCAGTTCACACTGCATCCGACCTCTATGACCTCAATGGGCCCATGAGTGGTGAGCCCATTGGAGGGTTGACCCACGTTGCCTCTTCGAGCCCCATGGAGACAGGCCCGGCCACCAGTCGCTCGCCATCGTGCCCCACCTCTGCGCCTGGCTCCACAGGGGTGACCTGCGCCTGGGCGAGAAAAAATCTAGGTCCTCGATTTGTACTTGTCATAAAGGTCTTTGAGCTGCTCTTTGTCTGATCCCTCACCTAGGACCTTTTCTCAGGGGATCCCGAGGCGTTCCCAGGCCAGCCGGGAGACATAGTGTTCCCAATGTGTCCTGGGTCTTCCCCGTGGCCTCCAGGATGACAGAGCTTCACCTTCACCAGGGGTGTCAAACTCAAATACAGAGTGGGCCAAAGTTTAAAACTGAACAAAGCCGCGGGCCAAGGTTGAACAAATTAACCTTTTAATAGGGACCCAAACAAGTTTTGCATTGAATATTGAACAAGCAAGGCTTATATAACTTTATAGTGACATGCAAAATGGAGTTTCAAATAATAATAATAATAATAATTAAAAAATATCAATTGCATATCAAATACAATTTAAATAAAAATTGAATGCCTCTTTTCTATTTGCAGCCTTCTGAGGTAAATATCAACATTAACTTTTTCCACAGGCTAATAAATTTGAAAATAAAATAACAATGAATAAAACAACCATTCAGGACTTTAAACTGCTCAGTTTGCAACACACTGATCTAATTTGATGTGCCCAAGCCAGATACCTGGCATCTTTTTTTAGATGCTAGTTCTTTAATGTCGGGGCTCAGGCTTTGAGCTGAGGCAACTTTCATTATCGAACGAAGGTGTTCAACAGTCATATCTCGTACACCCAATTCTAACATCATTCAAACCCAGTCACAAGATATGTACAGCTTCAGCACGCATACACAAATGAATGCAACGCATACTTCATCAACAGCGATACAGGTTACACTGAGGGTGCCAGTATAAAAAACTTTAACACTGTTAGAAATATACGCCACACTGTGAACCCACACCAAACAAAAATAAAAAAACACTTTTCGGGAGAACATCCGCACCGTAACATAACATAAACACAAAAGAACAAATACCCAGAATCTTTTGCAGCACTAACTCTTTCGGGACGCTACAAAATACACCCCCGCTACCACCAAACCACCCCCCCCACACACACACACCTTGTAGCGTCCCGGAAGATTTAGTGCTACAAAGGGTTCCGGGTATTTGTTCTGTTGTGTTTATGTTGTGTTACGGTGCGGATGTTCTCCCGAAATGTGTTTGTCATTCTTGTTTGGTGTGGATTCACAGTGTGGCGTATATTTCTAAAAGTCTTAAAGTTTTTTATTTGGCTACCGTCAGTGTAACCTGTATCGCTGTTGATGAAGTATGCGTTGCATTCAATTGTGTGTGGGTGCAGAAGCTGCACTGACATGAAACTGGGTCGGCACTCGTTTGACTAGCTGAAAAAAAAAAGAAAAAAGTCGGGAGGAGTGCTGGAGTCACTCCCGGGAGGGTTGGCAAGTATTAGAAGTAGCGGTGAATGCGGTGTTACCGCGGCACTGCCGCAATGTATAATCGACGGTCCAGCTTTAGTGTTAATTTGATATTGCCTCAAGAGCCATGTCAAATTACACGTTGGGCCAAATTTGGCCCACGGGCCAGAGTTTGACACCCATGACCTTCACTGTAAAAAATTACTGTAAAAATAAAAAATAAAATTATAGTTATATACTCCATCCATCCATCCATTTTCTACCGCTTATTCCCTTCGGGTCGCGGGGGGCGCTGGAGCCTATCTCAGCTACAATCAGGCGGAAGGCGGGGTACACCCTGGACAAGTCGCCACATCATCGCAGGGCCAACACAGATAGACAGACAACATTCACACTCACATTCACACACTAGGGCCAATTTAGTGTTGCCAATCAACCTATCATGTTCTTCTTAAATGCAGTTAAGTACTGTAAATTTTGTTGCATTTTTCAAAAAATATCGACCAGCAGTAAGTTACTGTAAAACCTACAGTGTAATTCAGTATTTTTCAGACTTGTTTCTTGGGTCCGCCCACAATTCGTCCAACCGAGCTTCATTTCACCTGGCCGACCCTGCTAAATCCATCCTACTGCATCGTGTGTTTTTGATAACAAGGTAAGAGTCACTTGTACCTTGATGTGTCATTTTCTGTTTGAATTACTTTATATATATATTTATAAAGTCCGAAATGAAATAGCGTCACAGTCAGCATCACAGACACTATCGTTGACCACGCGCATGTACCGCCGCATGCTAGCTAGCTAAGTTTTCTTCTTTTTTGTCATAGTCATCATAAAAGATGATAACTTGCAACATATGTGCTACGACTTGCAGCAATGTATTTGCGTATGTTAGACACATGCGAAGTCATAGTTGTATGCCTAATGCATCGTTTAAGTGTGCTTTCCCTAAATGCACAAGAGTTTTTTCCAACTTCTCAGCCTTCAAAACTCACAGCCGTCGTCATAAATATGGCAAGAGTAGGACTGATATGTATAGCGCAGAAGGTTTACCTTGTAATATTGTCTCATGTAGCGCGAAGTGCGATGATTTACGGGCCCTTCTCCTGCATTTGAAAAGTCATATTACCGAAGGTAGGACAGTTACGTGCCCCTTCAAAAATGTGAAAAAAGATTTACAGTTAAGTCTACTTTCACATCGCACGCGTCAAGGAAGCACTACGGCTACACTGAACGAAGTTTGACTTGATCAACAGCAAATCCAAGCAGCTCTTGTGTTATTAACACTGATGATGACTATTGTGATATGCAACTTGAGAATTCAGGATATTCCTGTTATAAAGACATGGAGGACTACTTGCATTAAAAAAATGTTCACAGCACTGAAAAAAGGTTGAGAACCACTGCCTTAGGACAGTGGTTCTCAACCTTTTTTCAGTGATGTACCCCTGTGAACATTTTTTAAATTCAAGTACCCCCTAATCAGAGCAAAGCATTTTTGGTTGAAAAAATGAGATAAAGAAGTAAAATACAGCACTATGTCATCAGTTTCTGATTTATTAAATTGTATAACAGTGCAAAATATTGCTCATTTGTTGTGGTCTTTCTTGAACTATTTGGAAAAAAATATATAAAAATAACTAAAAACTTGTTGAAAAATAAACAAGTGATTCAATTATAAATAAAGATTTTTACACATAGAAGTAATCAACTTAAAGTGCCCTCTTTGGGGATTGCAATAGAGATCCATCTGGATTCATGAACTTCATTCTCAACATTTCTTCACAAAAAAAGAAATCTTTAACATCAATATTTATGGAACATGTCCACTACGCTTTAACCAAGCCTCCATTGTTTTCTACATGGATAGTTGATTGACAGTTGGTGCCGTGTGGCACCGCCAGGTAGGGTCAAACCATCATGGCATGGGGGAAACTCTGGCTTTATGGTAATGAATGGAATAGCCTACTTGATTAGTTGTTCAGTTTATGAACTTACATTCATATTTTGTCGAAGTATTATTCAATAAATATATTTATAAAGGATTTTTGAATTGTTGCTATTGTTAGAATATTTTAAAAAAATCTCACGAACCCCTTGGCATACCTTCAAGTACCCCCAGGAGTACGCGTACCCCCATTTGAGAACCACTGCCTTAGGAGACTAGATGTAAACAGAGGAAAGAGAGAGCGAGTGAGGTGGCCATTCCAAATACTTTTAAAATGCTACCCATATTGGATACTGTTTAGGAACATAAACTGCATTTCTTGACTGTACCAGTTGCTGGTGACAAAGTCACAATAAAACGTTGGATGATCAGCATGGAAGGTGATGTCATCTGCAAAGGCGTCCAACCTAGCTTAATCCCAGGGCTTGCTGCCCTTCTTGCCACCTACTATGTGTTTAACTTGGAATACCAAGAGGAAGGTCCTCGGACATTGGAATTTGTTCAAAGGTAAATCCTCTTGATACTGTTAAAATACTGTTAGGATATTTTATTTTATATTTCTCACCTCTGTTCAGGAATTTGACTTGTCATTTCCCCAATTTGGTGCCTTAAATCAATGACTCTTCTGTTCCTTTGTGGACCTTCTTATTAGGGACCGAAGCACCAGTTTGACTCTAGGATACAGAGAAGGTAGGTAATGTGCAGGTAAAGATATGTTGACTGGGTCAAAGAAGGAAGCACCTGTTTGACCCCAGGATGCAGAAAAAGTAGGTAATTTGCAGGTAAAGATATGTTGACTGGATGATGGCAGGAAGCACCAGTGTGACCCCACTATGCAGGGAAGGTAGGTAATGTGCGGGTGAAGGTATGTTGAATGGGTGAAAGAAGGAAGCGCAGGTGTGGTCGAGGCCATGCAGACAAGGTAGGTATGTGCAGGTGAAGATATGTTGTATGGTGAAAGAAAGAAGCACCAGTGTGACCCAAGGATGCAGGGAAGGTAGGTAATGTGCAGGTAAAGATATGTTGAATGGGTGAAGGCAGGAAACACCAGCTAGACGCCAGGATACAGAGAAGGTAGGTAATGTGCAGGTAAAGATATGTTGAATGAGTAAAGGCAGGAAACACCAGCTTGACTCCAGGATACAGAGAAGGTAGGTAATGTGCAGGTAAAGATATGTTGAATGGGTAAAGGTAGAAAGCACCAGCGTGACCACACTATGCAGAGAAGGTAGGTAATGTGCAGGTAAAGATATGTTGAATGGGTAAAGGCAAGAAGCACCAGTGTGACCCCAGGATGCAGAGAAGGTAGGTAAAGAGCAGGTAACGATATGTTAAATGGGTGAAAGCAGGAAACATCAGCGTAAATACACGGTCCCGTGGATGGAGAGAAAACATAAATAGAGAGAGGGATTGGGGAGGCTTTAGCATTGTCTTCCTCTCTGAATTTGTCTTAATGGGTTTTAGAGCATTCACTCATCTACAGCTGTGGTTATGGTATAGGCTCACATATATCCTAAAATTGATATTAATATTTGTGCATATTCCTAAATAACAATGTGAGGGGGGTTCTGTATCGACTGCAAGTAATCTTCAATCACAACAGAATATCTAATATGCTTTCTCTCTTTTTTAGGCGATTCATTGGCGTTAACCCTGAGAGGGGAACAAAGGCTAGCCAGGGAAAGGTGGTGTCCAAGAAGACCGGAAAGCTGGTCCAGAAAAAGGCAGCAACTGTAAATCCTCACGTAGCCACCCTTATAAAACATCTCACAGACTTTGAGTGGGGCTTTATGTAGCCGACAACTAAACACTGGACTCGTGTTCAGTGGTTTGTCTCCAGTTAGAAATTAAGTGGACATGTTATAAATGTTCAAATGCTTTACTGAAAATAAGAAGAATGCACTAAATGTACATTGAATGTATTTGATGCACTTTAAAATAATTGGTTAATAAAAACATAATCTTGCAAGGCCATTTCTCCAGTCATTTTTATGCCAGCAGATTGCAGGGGTTTTGATTTTGAAAAATTAAAAGTTCAACTCATTAACTTCTAGTGGCATTATACTGTAAAGCTCAGTCTATAGTGCTTACAATTATTTTACTGTAATTAACTGTTAATGGATATTACAGTAGATACACTAAAATAACAGTGTAATGCCGCTAAACAGATGACAGTATTATGCTGTGAAGCGTATATTTGATACAGCACAGTACTGTGATACTTTTTAAAGTAATAAACTGTAGTGATAAATCACAGTATGTGTGCTGTAGAAAAACAGTTTTATACTGGAACCATTAGCTGCCAGTAGGTTACTGTAATTAAACGGTGAAAATTCTTACAGTAAGGGAGAGACCCGCCACCCAGCGGAGAAAACTCATTTCGGCCACTTGTACCCGTGATCTTGTCCTTTCGGTCATAACCCAAAGCTCAAGGTGAGGATGGGAACGTAGATTGACCGGTAAATTGAGTGCTTTTCCTTCTGGCGCAGCTCCTTCTTACCACAACGAATCGATATAGCGTCCTCATTACTGAAGACGCCGCACCGATCAGCCTGTGCATCTCACGATCCACTCTTCCCTCACTCATGAACAAGACTCCAGGTACTTGAACTCATCCACTTGGGGCAAGATCTCCTGTCCAACCTCGAGATGGCACTCTACCCTTTCCCGGGCGAGAACCTTGGACTTGGAGGTGCTGATTCTCATCCCAGTCGCTTCACACTCGGCTGCGAACCAATCCAATGAGAGCTGAAGATCCTGGCCAGTTAAAGCCATAAGGACCACATCATCTGCAAAAAGGAGAGACCTAATCCTGCAGCCACCAAACCGGATCCCCTCAACGCCATGACTGCGCCTAGAAATTCTGTCCATAAAATGTATGAACACATTTGGTGACAAAGGGCAGCCAACACGAGGGTTGGACTCCGGTCCAACCCTCACTGGAAAGGGGTCCGACTTACTGCTGGCAATGCGGACCAAGCTCTGACACTGATCATACAGGGAGCGACCCGCCACAATCAGACATGCCGATACCCCATACTCTCTGAGCACTCCCCACAGGACTTCCCGGGGTGGCCACGGTCGAATGTCTTCTCCAAGTCCACAAAGCACATGTAGACTGGTTGGACAAACTCCCATGCACACTCAAGGACCCTGCCGAGAGTATAGATCTGGTCTACCGTTCCACGACCAGGACGAAAACCACAGTGTTCGTCCTGGATCCGAGGTTCCTCCTCTCCAGTACACATGAATAGACCTTACCGGGAAGGCTGAGGAGTGTGATCTACGATAGTTGGAACACACCCTCCGGTTCCCCTTCTTAAAGAGAGGAACCACCACCCCGGTCTGCCAATCCAGAGGTACCGCCCCTGATGTCCACGCGATGTTGCAGAGTCTTGTCAACTAAAACAGCCCCACAGCATCCAGAGCCTTAAGGAACTCCGGACGGAGCTCATCCACCCCCGGGGCCTTGCCACCGAGGAGCTTTTTAACTACCTTGGCAACCTCAGCCCCAGAAATAGGAGAGCCCACCACAGATTCCCCAGGCACTGCTTGGCCTGTCGGTATGCCCGCTGCCTCTGGAGTCCCATGAGCCAAAAGGACCAGATAAGCTCTTTCTTCAGCTTGACGGCATCCCGCACTGCTGGTGGCCACCAGCGGGTTCTAGGATTACCGCCACGACAGGCACCAAACACCTTGCGGCCACAGCTCCAATCAGCTGGCTTGACAAGAGAGGCACGGAACATGATCCATTCAGACTCAATGTCCAGCACCTCCTTTGTGACATGTTCAAAGTTCCTCCGGAGGTGGAAAAAGAAACTCTCTCTGACAGGAAGAACCTGTCAGAGAGAGGTAAAAAGTGGACTTGAAGTGGGTGTGGCATGGATGATTGTTTGGCGCCCAATAAAAGACTTGATGGAGGATTTTTCAGTCAGCAGATGTTAAAGCAGCATAAATCTACTGGAGCCTATCCCAGTGCACCTTGGCACTGGACAGGTGAAATGACAAACAGGTGTGTGCATCAGTCGCGGCGCGGCGCCATAGGCATTCCCAAAAGACTCTCACAATGCGTTTGGGCCTGCCAGGTCTGTCCGGGATCCTACCCCACCATCGGAGCCAGCTCACCAGGTGGTGATCGGTAGAAAGCTCGCCCCTCTCTTCACCCGAGTGTCCAAAACACGAGGCCGCAAATCCCATGACACAACTACAAAGTCAATCATGGAACTGCGGCCGAGGGTGTCCTGGTGCCAAGTGCACATATGGACACCCTTATGTTTGAACATTGTGTTTGTTATGGACAATCCGTGACGAGCACAAAAGTCCAATAACAAAGCACCACTTGGGTTCAGATCCGGGTGGCCATTTTTCCCAATCACGACTCTCCAGGTTTCAAAGTCGTTGCCAACATGAGCGTTGAAGACCCCCAGCAGAACAAGGGAATCACCCGAGGGAGCACTCTCAAGGGAATCCAAAAAGAGTGGGTACTCTGAGCTGCTGTTTGGTGCGTAAACACCAACAACAGTCAGGACCCGTCACCCAACCCGAAAGCGGAGGGAAGCTCCCATCTCGTCTTCTGGGTTGAGTCCAACGTGCAGGCTTTGAGCCGGGGGGCAACAAGAATTGCCAACCCAGCCTCTCATTACTTGCAACGCCAGAGTGGAAGAGAGTCCAACCCCTCTTGAGAGAACAGGTTCCAGAGCCCTTGCTGTGCGTCGAAGTGAGTCCAGCTTTATCTAGCCGGGAACTTCTCCACCTCGCGAGGTGACGTTCCACGTCCCAAGAGCGAGCTTATGTAGCCGATAATCGGACCGCCAAGTGCCCTGCCTTCGGCTTCCGCCCAGCTAACACTGCACCCGACCTCTATGACCCAGCCCATGAGTGGTGAGCCTATTGCAGGGGGGACCCACGTTGCCTCTTCGAGCTGGGCCCCATGGGCACCAGTCGCTCGCCATCGTGCCCCACCTCTGGGCCTGGCTCCACAGGGGAGCCACGGTGACCCGCGTCCGGGCGAGAAAATATCTAGGTCCTCGATTTGTACTTTTCATAAAGGTCTTTGAGCTGCTCTTTGTCTGATTCCTCACCTAGGACCTGTTTGTCTTGGGGGACCCTATCAGGGGGCATTAAAGCCCCCGGACAACATAGCTCCTAGGATCAGGGGACACGCAAACCACAAAGGTGGCGGCTCAGAAAGCAGGTTATATAAACATAACTCCAAAACCAAACATGCAAGATGTCTAAACATGCCTGTAATATTGCATCAATGTGAGTTTTACTAGAATCGGTTGTTTTTTTAAGGCTTGCAAACACAAAACGTTTTTTTTACTCAATATGACAGTAAGTTCTTAAAATGCTGAGATAATGTGAAAAAAGCAATACAAATGTATTCCAACATGATTCCTAAACCAAACATGCAAAATGTCTAAAAATGCCTGTAATATTGAATCCATGTGAGTTTTACTAGAATCATTTGTTTTTGTAAGGTTTGCAAATACAAAAATTGAGTTTTATGACAGACACAAGTTAGTTTTTTTACTCATTATAACAGTATAGATGTCATACTATATATTAAAGTTATATAAACATAACTCGAAAACCAAACGTGCATTATGTCTAAAATTGCCTTTAATATTGTATAGATGTGAGTTTTACTAGAATCAGGTTTGCAAATACAAAAATTGGGTTTTATGACAGTATACTGTCACACTCAATATGACAGTATAACTGTCATACTAAATCCATCCATTTTCTTCCGCTTATCCGAGGTCGGGTTGCGGGGGCAGCAGCCTAAGCAGAGAGCCCAGACTTCCCTCTCCCCAGCCACTTCGTCCAGCTCTTCTCGGGGGATCCCGAGGCGTTCCCAGGCCATAGTCTTTCCAATGTATCCTAGGTCTTCCCCATGGCCTCCTGCCGTTCGGACCTATGGAGGCGTCCGGGTGGCATCCTGAGCAGATGCCCGAACCACCTCATCTGGCTCCTCTCAATGTGGAGGAGCAGCGGCTTTACACTGAGTTCCTCCCAGATGACAGAGCTTCTCACCCTATCTCTAAGGGAGAGACCCACCACCCGGCGGAGGAAACTCATTTCGGCCGCTTGTACCCGTGACCTTGTCCTTTCGGTCATAACCCAAAGCTCATGACCATAGGTGAGGATGGGAACGTTGATCGACCGGTAAATTGAAAGCTTTTCCTTCTGGCTCAGCTCCTTCTTCACCACAACGGATCGATATAGCGTCCTCATTACTGAAGACGCCACACCGATCCGCCTGTAGATCTCACAATCCACTCTATCCTCACTCGTGAACAAGACTCCTAGGTAATTGAACTCCTTCACTTGGGGCAAGATCTCTTTCCCAACCTCGAGATGGCACTCCACCCTTTCCCGGGCGAGAACCATGGACTCGGACTTGGAGGTGCTGATTCTCATCCCAGTCGCTTCACTGCGAACCGATCCAATGAAAGCTGAAGATCTTGGCCAGTTGAAGCCATCAGGACCACATCATCTGCAAAAAGCAGAGACCTAATCCTGCAGCCACCAAACCAGGCGCAGTCATGGCGTTGAGGGGATCCTCAAAGCCATGACTGCGCCTAGATATTCTGTCCATTAAAGTTATGAACAGAATCGGTGACAAAGGGCAGCCTTGGCGGAGTCCAACCCTCACTGGAAAGGGGTCCGACATACTGCGGACCAAGCTCTGACACTGATCATACAGGGAGACACCCGCCACAATCAGACATGCCGATACTCCATACTCTCTGAGTACTCCCCACAGGATTTACCGGGGGCCAAGGTCGAATGTCTTCTCCAAGTCCACAAAACTTATGTAGACTGGTTGGGCAAACTCCCATGCACACTCAAGGACCCTGCCGAGAGTATAGAGCTGGTCTACCGTTCCACGACCAGGACGAAAACCACACTGTTCGTCCTGGATCCGAGGTTCCTCCTCTCCATTACACATGAATAGACCTTACCGGGAAGGCTGAGGAGTGTGATCTACGATAGTTGGAACACACCCTCCGGTTCCCCTTCTTAAAGAGAGGTACCACCACCCCGGTCTGCCAATCCAGAGGTACCGCCCCCGATGTAGACGCAATGTTGCAGAGTCTTGTCAACCAAGACTGCCCCACAGCATCCAGAGCCTTAAGGAACTCCGGACGGAGCTCACACCCCCGGGGCCTTGCCACCGAGGAGCTTTTTAACTACCTTGGCAACCTCAGCCCCAGAAATAGGAGAGCCCACCACAGACTTCCCAGGCACTGTTTCCTCATAGGAAGACGTGTTGGTGGGACTGAGGAGGTCTCGCTTGGCCTGTCGGTATGCCCACTGCCTCTGGAGTCCCTTGAGCCAAAAGGACCCGGTGGCTCTTTCTTCAGCTTGACAGCATCTCTCACTGCTGGTGGATTACCGCCACGACAGGCACCAAACACCTTGCGGCCACAGCTTCAATCAGCTGGCTCAACAAGAGAGGAACGGAACATGGTCCACTCAGACTCAATGTCCAGCACCTCCCTCGTGACATGTTCAAAGTTCTTCCGGACATGTTCAAAGTTCTTCAGGAGACTCTGCTAGGTGTTCCCAGCAGACCCTTACAAGCGTTTGGGCCTGCCAGGTCTGACCGGCATCCTCCCCTACCATCGGAGCCAGCTCACCACCAGGTGGTGGTTGGTAGAAAGGTCTGCCCCTCTCTTCACCGAGTGTACAAAACATGAGGCCGCAAATCCCATGACACAACTACAAAGTCAATCATGCGGCCGAGGGTGTCCTTGTGCCAAGTGCACATATGGACACCCTTATGTTTGAACATTGTGTTTGTTATGGACAATCCGTGACAAGCACAAAAGTCCAATAACAAAGCACCACTTGGGTTCAGATCCGGGTGGCCATTTTTCCCAATCACGACTCTCCAGGTTTCACTGTCGTTGCCAACATAGCGTTGAAGTCCACCAGCAGAACAAGGGAATCACCCGAGGGAGCACTCTCCAGTACTCCCTCAAGGGAATCCAAAAAGAGTTGGTACTCTGAGCTGCTGTTTGGTGTGTAAACACAAACAACAGTCAGGACCCGTCACCCAACCCGAAGGCTGAAGGAAGCTACCATCTCGTCTATTGGGTTTAAAGTCCAACGTGCAGGCTTTGAGCCGGGGGGAAACAAGAATTGCCACCCCAGCCTCTCATTAGTTGCAACGCCAGTGTGGAATCTCTTCCACTCTGGCATTGCAAGTAATGAAAGTTCAGCTCAGTCCAGCCCCTCTGAGAGAACAGGTTCCAGAGCCCTTGCTGTGAGTCCAACTATATCTAGCCGGCAACGTCTCCACCTCATGCACCAGCTCAGGCTCCTTCCCTCCCAGCGAGGTGACGTTCCATGTCCCAAGAGCGAGCTTATGTAGCCGATCATGGGACCACCAAGTGCCCTGCCTTCGGCTGCCGCCCAGCTCACACTGCACCCTCTATGACCCAGCCGATGAGTGGTGAGCCCTGGAGGGGGGATCCACGTTGCCTCTTCGAGCTGAGCACGGCTGGGCCCCATGGGGACAGGCCCGTCAATCGCCATCGTGCCACACCTCTGGGCCTGGCTCCACAGGGGAGCCACGGTGACCTGCGTCCGGGCGAGAAAAAATCTAGGTCCTCAATTGTACTTTTAATAAAGGTCTTTGAGCTGCTCTTTGTCTGATCCCTCACCTAGGACCTGTTTGTCTTGGGAGACCATAGAAGCCCCCGGACAACATAGTTCCTGGATCAGTGGGACACGCAAACCACAAAGGTGGCGGCTCAGAAAGCAGGTTATATAAATATAACTCCAAAACCAAACATGCAATATGTCTAAACATGCCTGTAATATTGTATCAATGTGAGTTTTCCTAGAATCGGTTGTTTTTGTAAGGTTTGCAAATACAAAAATTAGGTTTTACTCACAATGACAAAATCACACTCAATATGACAGTTATTTAAACATAACTCATAAACCACACAAAAAAATGGCTAATAATGCCTGAAATAATGAATCATTGGGAGTTTTACTGAGTTTTACATTTTGCAAACACAAAAAGTAGTTTTTTGCTTGACTTTAAAGTTCTTAGAACCCTGAGATAATGGGAAAAAAGCAATAAAAATGTATTTAAACCTAACTCCTAAACAACACATGCAAAATGGCTAATAATGCCTAGGGAGACATGTAACGTTGTTAGTTTAAAAAAATGATCTTTTGTAAAGATATCAAAGACACAAGCTAGTTTTTTTTATTCAATATGACAGTATAACAGTCATACTAAATATGAAAGTTATATAAACATAACTCCAAAACCAAACATGTGTCATGTCTAAAAATGCCTGTAATAATGTATTTATGTGAGTTTGTAAGGTTTGCAAAAACAAAAAGTAGTTTTTTACTCAATATGAAAGTAATGTTCTTAGAATCCTGAGATAATGTGAAAAAAGCAATACAAATGTATTCAAATACAAATTTTAAACCAAACATGTAAAATGTCTAAAAATGCCTGTAATATCGAATCTATATAAGTTTTACTAGAATCAATTGTTTTTGTAAGGTTTGCAAATACAAAAATTAGGTTTTACACATAATGACATTACAACTGTAACACTCAATATGACAATTATTTATTTATAACTCCTAACCACACATGAAACATGTCTAATAATGCGTGAAAAAATGTATCTTTGTGAGTGTTACTAGAAACATTTTCTTTTGTAAGGTTTGCAAAGACAGGTTAGTTTTTTTTACTCAATATGACAGTATAACTGCCACACTCAATATGACAGTTATTTAAACATAACTCTTAAACTACACATGAAAAATGACTAACAATGCCTGAAATAATGCATTCTTGTAAGTTTTACTCGAAACATATGCTTTTTTAAGGATTGCAAACACAACAATTATTTTTTTACTCAATATGACAGTAATGTTCTAAAATTCTGAGATAATACGAGCAAATTAATAAAAATGATTCCAACATAATTCCTAAACCAAACATGCAAAATGTCTAAAAATGTCTTTAATATTGAATCCATGTGAGTTTTACTGGATTTAAATGATTTTGTAAGGTTTGCAAATACAAAAATTAGGTTTTACTTACTATATCATAACTGACAGTATATGACAGTTATTTAACCATAACTCAAACCACACATGAAAAATGGCTAATAATGCCTGAAATAATGCATCCTTGTCCGTTTTACTCGAAACACATGCTTTTTTAAATCTTGCAAACACAAAAAGTAGTTTTTTTACTCAATATGACTGTAATGTTCTTAAAATCCTGAGATAATGCGAAAAAAGCAATAAAAATGTATTTAAACATTACTCCTAAACAACATATGCAAAATGGCTAATAATGCCTGGAAACATGTATCTTTTTTAGTTTTACTGGAAAAATGATCTTTTGTAAAGTTTGCAAAGACACAAGCCAGTTTTTTTATATTCAATATGACAGTATAACAGTCATACTAAATATGAAAGTTATATAAACATAGCTCCAAAACCAAACATGTGTCTGTCTAAAAATGCCTGTAATAATGTATTAATGTGAGTTTGTAAGGTTTGCAAAAACAAAAAGTAGTTTTTTACTCAATATGAAAGTAATGATCTTAGAATCCCGAGATAATGCGAAAAAAGCAATAAAAATGTATTTAAACATAACTCCTAAACAACCCATGCAAAATGGGTAATAATGCCTGGAGACATGTATCTTTGTTAGTTTTACTAGAAAAATGATCTTTTGTATAGTTTGCAAAGACACAAGCTAGTGTTTTTTATTCAATATGACAGTATAACAGTCATACTAAATATAAAAGTTATATAAACATAATTCCCAAACCAAACATGTGTCATGTCTAAAAATTTCTGTAATAATGTATTTATGTGAGTTTGTAAGGTTTGCAAAAACAAAAAGTAGTTCTTTACTCAATATGAAAGTAATGATCTTAGAATCCTGAGATAATGCGAAAAAAAGCAATAAAAATGAATTTAAACATAATTCCTAAACAACCCATGCAAAATGGCTAATACTGCCTGGAGACATGTATCTTTGTTAGTTTTACTAGAAAAATGATCTTTTGTAAAGTTTGCAAAGACACAAGCTACTTTTTTAAAATTAAATATGACAGTATAACAGTCATATTAAATATAAAAGTTATATAAACATAACTCCAAAACCAAACATGTGTCATGTCTAAAAATGCCTTTAATAATGTATTTATGTGAGTTTGTAAGGTTTGCAAAAACAAAAAGTAGTTTTTTACTCAATATGAAAGTAATGATCTAAGAATCCTGAGATAATGCGAAAAAAGCAATAAAAATGTATTTAAACATAATTCCTAAACAACCCAGGCAAAATGGGTAATAATGCCTGGAGACATGTATCTTTGTTAGTTTTACTAGGAAATGTATATTTTGTAAAGTTTGCAAAGACACAAGCTAGTTGTTTTTATTCAATAAGACAGTATAACAGTCATACTAAATATGAAAGTTATATAAACATAACACCAGAACCAAACGTGTGTCATGTCTAAAATTGCCTATAATAATGTATTTATGTGAGTTTGGAAGGTTTGCAAAAACAAAAAGTAGTTTTTTACTTAATATGAAAGTAATGATCTAAGAATCCTGAGATAATGCGAAAAAAGCAATAAAAATGTCTTTAAACATAATTCCTAAACAACCCATGCAAAATGGGTAATAATGCCTGGAGACATGTATCTTTGTTAGTTTTACTTGAAAAATGATCTTTTGTAAAGTTTGCAAAGACACAAGCTAGTTTTTTTTTATTCAATATGACAGTATAACAGTCATACTAAATATGAAAGTTATATAAACATAACTCCAAAACCAAACATGTGTCATGTCTAAAAATGTCTGTAATAATGTATTTATGTGAGTTTGTAAGGTTTGCAAAAACAAAAAGTATTTTTTTACTCAATATGAAAGTAATGATCTTAGAATCCTGAGATAATGCGAAAAAAGCAATAAAAATGTATTTAAACATAATTCCTAAACAACCCATGCAAAATGGGTAATAATGCCTGGAGACATGTATCTTTGTTAGTTTTACTAGAAAAATGATCTTTTGTAAAGTTTGCAAAGACACAAGCTAGTGTTTTTTATTCAATATGACAGTATAACAGTCATACTAAATATAAAAGTTATATAAACATAACTCCAAAACCAAACATGTGTCAGTCTAAAAATGCCTGTAATAATGTATTTATGGGAGTTTGTAAGGTTTGCAAAAACAAAAAGTAGTTTTTTACTCAATATGAAAGTAATGATTTAAGAATCCTGAGATAATGCGAAAAAAGCAATAAAAATGTCTTTAAACATAATTCCTAAACAACCCATGCAAAATGGGTAATAATGCCTGGAGACATGTATCTTTGTTAGTTTTACTAGAAAATGATCTTTTGTAAAGTTTGCAAAGACACAAGCTAGTTTTTTTTTTATTCAATATGACAGTATAACAGTCATACTAAATATGAAAGTTATATAAACATAACTCCAAAACCAAACATGTATCATGTCTAAAAATGTCTGTAATAATGTATTTATGTGAATTTGTAAGGTTTGCAAAAACAAAAAGTAGTTTTTTACTCAATATGAAAGTAATGATCTTAGAATCCTGAGATAATGCGAAAAAAGCAATAAAAATGTATTTAAACATAATTCCTAAACAACCCATGCAAAATGGCTAATACTGCCTGGAGACATGTATCTTTGTTAGTTTTACTAGAAAAATGATCTTTTGTAAAGTTTGCAAAGACACAAGCTAGTGTTTTTTATTCAATATGACAGTACAACAGTCATATTAAATATAAAAGTTATATAAACATAACTCCAAAACCAAACATGTGTCATGTCTAAAAATGCCTGTAATAATGTATTTATGTGAGTTTGTAAGGTTTGCAAAAACAAAAAGTAATTTTTTACTCAATATGAAAGTAATGATCTAAGAATCCTGAGATAATGCGAAAAAAGCAATGAAAATGTCTTTAAACATAATTCCTAAACAACCCATGCAAAATGGGTGATAATGCCTGGAGACATGTATCTTTGTTAGTTTTACCAGAAAAATGATCTTTTGTAAAGTTTGCAAAGACACAAGCTAGTTTTTTTTTATTCAATCAGTCATACTAAATATGAAAGTTATATAAACATAACTCCAAAACCAAACATGTGTCATGTCTAAAAATGCCTGTAATAATGTATTAACGTGAGTTTGTAAGGTTTGCAAAAACAAGAAATAGTTTTTTACTCAATATGAAATAATGATCTTAAAATCCTGAGATAATGCAAAAAAAGCAATAAAAATGTATTTAAACATAATTCCTAAACAACCCCTGCAAAATGGGTAATAATGCCTGGAGACATGTATCTTTGTTAGTTTTACTAGAAAAATGATATTTTGTAAAGTTTGCAAAGACACAAGCTAGTTTTTTTTTAATTCAATATGACAGTATAACAGTCATATTAAATATAAAAGTTATATAAACATAACACCAAAACCAAACATGTGTCATGTCTACAAATGCCTGTAATAATGTATTTATGTGAGTTTGTAAGGTTTGCAAAAACAAAAAGTAGTTTTTTACTCAATATGAAAGTAATGATCTAAGAATCCTGAGATAATGCGAAAAAAGCAATAAAAATGTCTTTAAACATAATTCCTAAACAACCCATGCAAAATGGGTATAAATGCCTGGAGACAAGTATCTTTGTTAGTTTTACTTGAAAAATGATCCTTTGTAAAGTTTGCAAAGACACAAGCTAGTTTTTTTTTATTCAATATGACAGTATAACAGTCATACTAAATATGAAAGTTATATAAACATAACTCCAAAACCAAACATGTGTCATGTCTAAAAATGTCTGTAATAATGTATTTATGTAAGTTTGTAAGGTTTGCAAAAACAAAAAGTATTTTTTTACTCAATATGAAAGTAATGATCTTAGAATCCTGAGATAATGCGAAAAAAGCAATAAAAATGTCTTTAAACATAATTCCTAAACAACCCATGCAAAATGGGTGATAATGCCTGGAGACATGTATCTTTGTTAGTTTTACCAGAAAAATGATCTTTTGTAAAGTTTGCAAAGACACAAGCTAGTTTTTTTTATTCAATATGACAGTATAACAGTCATACTAAATATGAAAGTTATATAAACATAACTCCAAAACCAAACATGTGTCATGTCTAAAAATGCCTGTAATAATGTATTAACGTGAGTTTGTAAGGTTTGCAAAAACAAAAAGTAGTTTTTTACTCAATATGAAATAATGATCTTAAAATCCTGAGATAATGCGAAAAAAGCAATAAAAATGTATTTAAACATAATTCCTAAACAACCCAGGCAAAATGGGTAATAATGCCTGGAGACATGTATCTTTGTTAGTTTTACTAGAAAAATGATCTTTTGTAAAGTTTGCAAAGACACAAGCTAGTTTTTTTTTATTCAATATGACAGTATAACAGTCATACTAAATATGAAAGTTATATAAACATAACTCCAAAACCAAACATGTGTCATGTCTAAAAATGTCTGTAATAATGTATTTATGTGAACTTGTAAGGTTTGCAAAAACAAAAAGTAGTTTTTTACTCAATATGAAAGTAATGATCTTAGAATCCTGAGATAATGCGAAAAAAGCAATAAAAATGTATTTAAACATAATTCCTAAACAACCCATGCAAAATGGCTAATACTGCCTGGAGACATGTATCTTTGTTAGTTTTACTAGCAAAATGATCTTTTGTAAAGTTTGCAAAGACACAAGCTAGTTTTTTTTTATTCAATATGACAGTATAACAGTCATACTAAATATGAAAGTTATATAAACATAACTCCAAAACCAAACATGTGTCATGTCTAAAAATGCCTGTAATAATGTATTAACGTGAGTTTGTAAGGTTTGCAAAAACAAAAAGTAGTTTTTTACTCAATATGAAATAATGATCTTAAAATCCTGAGATAATGCAAAAAAAGCAATAAAAATGTATTTAAACATAATTCCTAAACAACCCCTGCAAAATGGGTAATAATGCCTGGAGACATGTATCTTTGTTAGTTTTACTAGAAAAATGATATTTTGTAAAGTTTGCAAAGACACAAGCTAGTTTTTTTTTAATTCAATATGACAGTATAACAGTCATATTAAATATGAAAGTTATATAAACATAACTCCAAAACCAAACATGTGTCATGTCTAAAAATGTTTGTAATAATGTATTTATGTGAGTTTGTAAGGTTTGCAAAAACAAAAAGTAGTTTTTTACTCAATATGAAAGTAATGATCTAAGAATCCTGAGATAATGCGAAATAAGCAATAAAAATGTCTTTAAACATAATTCCTAAACAACCCATGCAAAATGGGTAATAATTCCTGGAGACATGTATCTTTGTTAGTTTTACTAGAAAAATGATCTTTTGTAAAGTTTGCAAAGACACAAGCTACTGTTTTTTATTCAATATGACAGTATAACAGTCATACTAAATATAAAAGTTATATAAACATAACTCCAAAACCAAACATGTGTCATGTCTAAAAATGCCTGTAATAATGTATTTATGGGAGTTTGTATGGTTTGCAAAAACAAAAAGTAGTTTTTTACTCAATATGAAAGTAATGATTTAAGAATCCTGAGATAATGCGAAAAAAGCAATAAAAATGTCTTTAAACATAATTCCTAAACAACCCATGCAAAATGGGTAATAATGCCTGGAGACATGTATCTTTGTTAGTTTTACTAGAAAAATGATCTTTTGTAAAGTTTGCAAAGACACAAGCTAGTTTTTTTTTATTCAATATGACAGTATAACAGTCATACTAAATATGAAAGTTATATAAACATAACTCCAAAACCAAACATGTGTCATGTCTAAAAATGTCTGTAATAATGTATTTATGTGAACTTGTAAGGTTTGCAAAAACAAAAAGTAGTTTTTTACTCAATATGAAAGTAATGATCTTAGAATCCTGAGATAATGCGAAAAAAGCAATAAAAATGTATTTAAACATAATTCCTAAACAACCCATGCAAAATGGCTAATACTGCCTGGAGACATGTATCTTTGTTAGTTTTACTAGAAAAATGATCTTTTGTAAAGTTTGCAAAGACACAAGCTAGTGTTTTTTATTCAATATGACAGTATAACAGTCATACTAAATATGAAAGTTATATAAACATAACTCCAAAACCAAACATGTGTCATGTCTAAAAATGTTTGTAATAATGTATTTATGTGAGTTTGTAAGGTTTGCAAAAACAAAAAGTAGTTTTTTACTCAATATGAAAGTAATGATCTAAGAATCCTGAGATAATGCGAAAAAAGCAATAAAAATGTCTTTAAACATAATTCCTAAACAACCCATGCAAAATGGCTGATAATTCCTGGAGACATGTATCTTTGTTAGTTTTACCAGAAAAATGATCTTTTGTAAAGTTTGCAAAGACACAAGCTAGTTTTTTTTTATTCAATATGACAGTATAACAGTCATACTAAATATGAAAGTTATATAAACATAACTCCAAAACCAAACATGTGCCATGTCTAAAAATGCCTGTAATAATGTATTAACGTGAGTTTGTAAGGTTTGCAAAAACAAAAAGTAGTTTTTTACTCCATATGAAATAATAATCTTAAAATCCTGAGATAATGCGAAAAAAGCAATAAAAATGTATTTAAACATAATTCCTAAACAACCCAGGCAAAATGGGTAATAATGCCTGGAGACATGTATCTTTGTTAGTTTTACTAGAAAAATGATCTTTTGTAAAGTTTGCAAAGACACAAGCTAGTGTTTTTTATTCAATATGACAGTATAACAGTCATACTAAATATAAAAGTTATATAAACATAACTCCAAAACCAAACATGTGTCATGTCTAGAAATGTCTGTAATAATGTATTTATGTGAGTTTGTAAGGTTTGCAAAAACAAAAAGTAGTTTTTTACTCAATATGAAAGTAATGATCTTAGAATCCTGAGATAATGCGAAAAAAGCAATAAAAATGAATTTAAACATAATTCCTAAACAACCCATGCAAAATGGCTAATACTGCCTGGAGACATGTATCTTTGTTAGTTTTACTAGAAAAATGATCTTTTGTAAAGTTTGCAAAGACACAAGCTAGTTTTTTAAAATTAAATATGACAGTATAACAGTCATATTAAATATAAAAGTTGTATAAACATAATTCCAAAACCAAACATGTGTCATGTCTAAAAATGCCTGTAATAATGTATTTATGTGAGTTTGTAAGGTTTGCAAAAACAAAAAGTAGTTTTTTTACTCAATATGAAAGTAATGATCTAAGAATCCTGAGATAATGCGAAAAAAGCAATAAAAATGTCTTTAAACATAATTCCTAAACAACCCATGCAAAATGGGTGATAATGCCTGGAGACATGTATCTTTGTTAGTTTTACCAGAAAAATGATCTTTTGTAAAGTTTGCAAAGACACAAGCTAGTTTTTTTTTTATTCAATATGACAGTATAACAGTCATACTAAATATGAAAGTTATATAAACATAACTCCAAAACCAAACATGTGTCATGTCTAAAAATGTCTGTAATAATGTATTTATGTGAGTTTGTAAGGTTTGCAAAAACAAAAAGTAGTTTTTTACTCAATATGAAAGTAATGATCTTAGAATCCTGAGATAATGCGAAAAAAGCAATAAAAATGAATTTAAACATAATTCCTAAACAACCCATGCAAAATGGCTAATACTGCCTGGAGACATGTATCTTTGTTAGTTTTACTAGAAAAATGATCTTTTGTAAAGTTTGCAAAGACACAAGCTAGTTTTTTTTTATTCAATATGACAGTATAATAGTCATACTAAATATGAAAGTTATATAAACATAACTCCAAAACCAAACATGTGTCATGTCTAAAAATGCCTGTAATAATGTATTTATGGGAGTTTGTAAGGTTTGCAAAAACAAAAAGTAGTTATTTACTCAATATGAAAGTAATGATCTTAGAATCCTGAGATAATGCGAAAAAAGCAATAAAAATGAATTTAAACATAATTCCTAAACAACCCATGCAAAATGGCTAATACTGCCTGGAGACATGTATCTTTGTTAGTTTTACTAGAAAAATGATCTTTTGTAAAGTTTGCAAAGACACAAGCTAGTTTTTTAAAATTAAATATGACAGTATAACAGTCATATTAAATATAAAAGTTATATAAACATAACTCCAAAACCAAACATGTGTCATGTCTAAAAATGCCGGTAATAATGTATTTATGTGAGTTTGTAAGGTTTGCAAAAACAAAAAGGTTGTTTTTTACTCAACATGAAAGTAATGATCTAAGAATCCTGAGATAATGCGAAAAAAGCAATAAAAATGTCTTTAAACATAATTCCTAAACAACCCATGCAAAATTGGTGATAATGCCTGGAGACATGTATCTTTGTTAGTTTCACTAGAAAAATGATCTTTTGTAAAGTTTGCAAAGACACAAGCTAGTTTTTTTTTATTCAATATGACAGTATAATAGTCATACTAAATATGAAAGTTATAAAACATAACTCCAAAACCAAACATGTGTCATGTCTAAAAATGCCTGTAATAATGCATTAATGTGAGTTTGTAAGGTTTGCAAAAACAAAAAGTAGTTTTTTACTCAATATGAAAGTAATGATCTTAAAATCCTGAGATAATGCGAAAAAAGGAATAAAAATGTATTTAAACATAATTCCTAAACAACCCAGGCAAAATGGGTAATAATGCCTGGAGACATGTATCTTTGTTAGTACTAGGAAATGTATATTTTGTATAGTTTGCAAAGACACAAGCTAGTTGTTTTAATTCAATAAGACAGTAAAACAGTCATACCAAATATGAAAGTTATATAAACATAACACCAGAACCAAACGTGTGTCATGTCTAAAATTGCCTATAATAATGTATTTATGTGAGTTTGTAAGGTTTGCAAAAACAAAAAGTAGTTTTTTACTTAATATGAAAGTAATGATCTAAGAATCCTGAGATAATGCGAAAAAAGCAATAAAAATGTCTTTAAACATAATTCCTAAACAACCCATGCAAAATGGGTGATAATGCCTGGAGACATGTATCTTTGTTAGTTTTACTAGAAAAATGATCTTTTGTAAAGTTTGCAAAGACACAAGCTAGTTTTTTAAAATTAAATATGACAGTATAACAGTCATATTAAATATAAAAGTTGTATAAACATAATTCCAAAACCAAACATGTGTCATGTCTAAAAATGCCTGTAATAATGTATTTATGTGAGTTTGTAAGGTTTGCAAGAACAAAAAGTAGTTTTTTACTCAATATGAAAGTAATGATCTTAGAATCCTGAGATAATTCGAAAAAAGCAATAAAAATGTATTTAAACATAATTCCTAAACAACCCATGCAAAATGGGTAATAATGCCTGGAGACATGTATCTTTGTTAGTTTTACTAGAAAAATGATCTTTTGTAAAGTTTGCAAAGACACAAGCTAGTGTTTTTTATTCAATATGACAGTATAACAGTCATACTAAATATAAAAGTTATATAAACATAACTCCAAAACCAAACATGTGTCATGTCTAAAAATGTCTGTAATAATGTATTTATGTGAGTTTGTAAGGTTTGCAAAAACAAAAAGTAGTTATTTACTCAATATGAAAGTAATGATCTTAGAATCCTGAGATAATGCGAAAAAAGCAATAAAAATGAATTTAAACATAATTCCTAAACAACCCATATAAAATGGCTAATACTGCCTGGAGACATGTATCTTTGTTAGTTTTACTAGAAAAATGATCTTTTGTAAAGTTTGCAAAGACACAAGCTAGTTTTTTTTTTATTCAATATGACAGTATAACAGTCATACTAAATATGAAAGTTATATAAACATAACTCCAAAACCAAACATGTGTCATGTCTAAAAATGTCTGTAATAATGTATTTATGTGAGTTTGTAAGGTTTGCAAAAACAAAAAGTAGTTTTTTACTCAATATGAAAGTAATGATCTTAGAATCCTGAGATAATGCGAAAAAAGCAATAAAAATGAATTTAAACATAATTCCTAAACAACCCATGCAAAATGGCTAATACTGCCTGGAGACATGTATCTTTGTTAGTTTTACTAGAAAAATGATCTTTTGTAAAGTTTGCAAAGACACAAGCTAGTTTTTTTTTATTCAATATGACAGTATAATAGTCATACTAAATATGAAAGTTATATAAACATAACTCCAAAACCAAACATGTGTCATGTCTAAAAATGCCTGTAATAATGTATTTATGGGAGTTTGTAAGGTTTGCAAAAACAAAAAGTAGTTATTTACTCAATATGAAAGTAATGATCTTAGAATCCTGAGATAATGCGAAAAAAGCAATAAAAATGAATTTAAACATAATTCCTAAACAACCCATGCAAAATGGCTAATACTGCCTGGAGACATGTATCTTTGTTAGTTTTACTAGAAAAATGAACTTTTGTAAAGTTTGCAAAGACACAAGCTAGTTTTTTTTATTCAATATGACAGTATAACAGTCATACTAAATATGAAAGTTATATAAACATAACTCCAAAACCAAACATGTGTCTTGTCTAAAAATGCCTGTAATAATGTATTAACGTGAGTTTGTAAGGTTTGCAAAAACAAAAAGTAGTTTTTTACTCAATATGAAAGTAATGATCTTAAAATCCTGAGATAATGCGAAAAAAGCAATAAAAATGTATTTAAACATAATTCCTAAACAACCCAGGCAAAATGGGAATAATGCCTGGAGACATGTATCTTTGTTAGTTTTACTAGGAAATGTATATTTTGTAAAGTTTGCAAAGACACAAGCTAGTTGTTTTTATTCAATAAGACAGTACAACAGTCATACTAAATATGAAAGTTATATAAACATAACACCAGAACCAAACGTGTGTGATGTCTAAAATTGCCTATGATAATGTATTTATGTGAGTTTGTAAGGTTTGCAAAAACAAAAAGTAGTTTTTTTACTCAATATGAAAGTAATGATCTAAGAATCCTGAGATAATGCGAAAAAAGCAATAAAAGTGTCTTTAAACATAATTCCTAAACAACCCATGCAAAATGGGTAATAATGCCTGGAGACATGTATCTTTGTTAGTTTTACTAGAAAAATGATTTTTTGTAAAGTTTGCAAAGACACAAGCTAGTTTTTTTTTATTCAATATGACAGTATAACAGTCATACTAAATATGAAAGTTATATAAACAACTCCAAAACCAAACATGTGTCATGTCTACAAATGTCTGTAATAATGTATTTATGTGAGTTTGTAAGGTTTGCAAAAACAAAAAGTATTTTTTTATTCAATATGAAAGTAATGATCTTAGAATCCTGAGATAATGCGAAAAAAGCAATAACAATGTATTTAAACATAACTCCTAAACAACCCAGGCAAAATGGGTAATAATGCCTGGAGACATGTATCTTTGTTAGTTTTACTAGGAAATGTATATTTTGTAAAGTTTGCAAAGACACAAGCTAGTTCTTTTTATTCAATAAGACAGTATAACAGTCATACTAAATATGAAAGTTATATAAACATAACACCAGAACCAAACGTGTGTCATGTCTAAAATTGCCTATGATAATGTATTTATGTGAGTTTGTAAGGTTTGCAAAAACAAAAAGTAGTTTTTTACTCAATATGAAAGTAATGATCTAAGAATCCTGAGATAATGCGAAAAAAGCAATAAAAATGTCTTTAAACATAATTCCTAAACAACCCATGCAAAATGGGTAATAATGCCTGGAGACATGTATCTTTGTTAGTTTTACTAGAAAAATGATCTTTTGTAAAGTTTGCAAAGACACAAGCTAGTGTTTTTTATTCAATATGACAGTATAACAGTCATACTAAATATAAAAGTTATATAAACATAACTCCAAAACCAAACATGTGTCATGTCTAAAAATGTCTGTAATAATGTATTTATGTGAGTTTGTAAGGTTTGCAAAAACAAAAAGTAGTTTTTTACTCAATATGAAAGTAATGATCTTAGAATCCTGAGATAATGCGAAAAAAGCAATAAAAACGTATTTAAACATAACTCCTAAACAACCCAGGCAAAATGGGTAATAATGCCTGGAGACATGTATCTTTGTTAGTTTTACTAGGAAATGTATATTTTGTAAAGTTTGCAAAGACACAAGCTAGTTGTTTTTATTCAATAAAAGAGTATAACAGTCATATTAAATATAAAAGTTATATAAACATAACTCCAAAACCAAACATGTGTTATGTCTAAAAATGCCTGTAATAATGTATTTATGTGAGTTTGTAAGGTTTGCAAAAACAAAAAGTAGTTTTTACTTAATATGAAAGTAATGATCTAAGAATCCTGAGATAATGCGAAAAAAGCAATAAAAATGTCTTTAACATAATTCCTAAACAACCCATGCAAAATGAGTAATAATGCCTGGAGACATGTATCTTTGTTAGTTTTACTAGAAAAATGATATTTTGTAAAGTTTGCAAAGACACAAGCTAGTTTTTTTTTATTCAATATGACAGTATAACTGTCATACTAAATATAAAAGTTATATAAACATAACTCCAAAACCAAACGTGTGTCATGTCTAAAATTGCTTATAATAATGTATTCATGTGAGTTTGTAAGGTTTGCAAAAACAAAAAGTAGTGTTTTACTCAATATGAAAGTAATGATCTTAGAATCCTGAGATAATGCGAAAAAAAGCAATACAAATGTATTCAAACACAACTTTTAAACCAAACATGTAAATTGTCTAAAAATGCCTGTAATATTGAATCTATATAAGTTTTACTAGAATCAATTGTTTTTGTAAGGTTTGCAAATACAAAAATTAGGTTTTACACATAATGACATTATAACTTTAACACTCAATATGAAAGTTATTTAATTATAACTCCTAAATACACATGAAACATGTCTAATAGCGTGAAAAAAATTATCTTGTTGAGTGTTGCTAGAAACATTTTCTTTTGTACGGTTTGCAAAGACACAAGTTAGTTTTTTTTAACTCACTATGACAGTATAACGCCACACTCAATATGACAGTTATTTAAACATAACTCCTAAACCACACCTGAAAAATGGCTAATAATGCCTGAAATAATGCATCTTTGGGAGTTTTACTGGAAACATATGCTTTTTTTAAGGCTTGCAAACACAAAAAGTATTTTTTTACTCAATATGACAGTAATGTTCTAAAAATCCTGAGATAATGTGAAAAAAGCAATACAAATGTATTACAACATAATTCCTAAACCAAACATGCAAAATGTCTGAAAATGCCTGTAATATTGAATCCATGTGAGTTTTATTTGAATCAGTTGTATGGTTTGCTAATACAAAAATTGGGTTTTATGACAAACACAAGTTAGTTTTTTTACTCAATATAACAGTTTAGCTGTCATACTATATATGAAAGTTATATAAACATAACTCCAAAACCAAACATGCATTATGTCCAAAACTGCCTGTAATATTGTATATATGTGAGTTTTACTAGAATCAGGGTTGCAAATACAAAAATTGGGTTTTATGACAGTATACTGTCACACTCAATATGACAGTTATTTAAACATAACTCAAACAACACATGCAAAATGGCTAATAATGCCTGGAGCATGTATCTAGTTAGTTTTACTAGAAAAATGGTATTTTGTAAGGTTTGCAAAGACACAAGTTAGTTGATTTTTTTTATTCAACAGCTGTACTGTCATACTAAATATGAAAGTTATATAAACATTACTCTAAAACCAAACATGCATTATGTCTAAAAATGCCTGTAATATTGTATCTGTGTGAGTTTAACTAGATTTAGTTGTTTTTGTAAGGTTTGCAAATACAAAATAAGGGTTTTACTCGCTATGACGGTTTACTGTCACACTCAATCTGACAGTTATTTATTTAAACATAACTCCTAAACCACACATGCAAAATGGCTAATAATGCCTGGAGATATGTATCTTTGTGAGTTTTACTAGAAACATTACATTGTGTAAGGTTTAGTTAGTTTTTGTACTCAATCTGACAGTATAACTGTCATTCTAAATCCATCCATTTTCTTCCGCTTATCCGAGGTCGGGTTGCGGGGGCAGCAGCCTGAGCAGAAAATCCCAGTCTTCCCTCTCCCCAGCCACTTCGTCCAGCTCTTCTCGGGGTATTCCGAGGCGTTCCCAGGCCAGCCGGGGACATAGTCTTTCCAATGTGTCCTAGGTCTTCCCCGTGGCCTCCTGCCACACCTCCCTAGAGGCGTTCGGGTGGCATCCTGAGCAGATGCCCGAACGACCTCATGGCTCCTCTCAATGTGGAGGAGCAGCGGCTATACTTTGAGTTCCTCCCGGATGACAGAGCTTCTCACCCTGTCTCTAAGGGAGAGACCCACCACCCGGCAGAGGAAACGCATTTCGGCCGCTTGTCCTTTCGGTCATAACCCAAAGCTGGGAACGTAGATCGACGGTAAATTGAGAGCTTTTCCTTCTGGCTCAGCTCCTTCTTCACCACAACGGATCGATATAGCGTCCTCAATACTGAAGACGCCGCACCAATCCGCCTGTGGATCTCTCGATCCACTCTATCCTCACTCGTGAACAAGACTCCTAGGTACTTGAACTCCTCCACTTGGGGCAAGATCTCCTCCCCAACCTGGAGATGGCACTCGACCCTTTCCTGCGCGAGAACCATGGACTTGGACTTGGAGGTGCTGATTCTCATCCCAGTCGCTTCACACTCAAGGACCCTGCCGAGAGTATAGACCTGGTCTACCGTTCCACGACCAGGACGAAAACCACACTGTTCGTCCTGGATCCGAGTTTCCTCCTGTCCAGTACACATGAATAGACCTTACCGGGAAGGCTGAGGAGTGTGTTTCACGATAGTTGGAACACACCCTCCGGTTCCCCTTCTTAAAGAGAGGAACCACCACCCCGGTCTGCCAATCCAGAGGTACCGCCCCCAATGTTCACGCGATGTTGCAGAGTCTTGTCAACCAAGACAGCCCCACAGTATCCAGAGCCTTAAGGAACTCATCCACCACCGGGGCCTTGCCACAGAGGAGCTTTTTAACTACCTAGGCAACCTAAGCCCCAGAAATAGGAGAGTCCACCACAGATTCCCCAGGCACTGCTTGGCCTGTCGGTATGCCCGCTGCCTCTGGAGTCCCATGAGCCAAAAGGACCCGATAGGCTCTTTCTTCAGCTTGACGGCATCCCTCACTGCTGGTGGCCACCAGCGGGTTCTAGGATTACCGCCACGACAGGCACCAAACACCTTGCGGCCACAGCTCCAATCAGCAGGCTCGACAAGAGAGGCACGGAACATGGTCCACTCAGACTCAATGTCCAGCACCTCCCTCGTGACATGTTCAAAGTTCTTCCTTATGTTTGAACATTGTGTTTGTTATGGACAATCCGTGACGAGCACAAAAGTCCAATAACAAAGCACCACTTGGGTTCAGATCCGGGTGGCCATTTTTCCCAATCACGACTCTCCAGGTTTCACTGTCCTTGCCAACATGAGCATTGAAGTCCCCCAACAGAACAAGGGAATCACCCGAGGGAGCACTCTCCAGTAGTCCCTCAAGGGAATCCAAAAAGAGTGGGTACTCTGAGCTGCTGTTTGGTGCGTAAACACAAACAACAGTCAGGACCCGTCACCCAACCCGAAGGCGGAGGGAAGCTACCATCTCGTCTACTGGGTTAAAGTCCAACGTGCAGGCTTTGAGCAACAACAATTGCCACCCCAGCCTCTCATTGCTTGCAACGCCAGAGTGGAAGAGAGTCCAGCCCCTCTTGAGAGAACAGGTTCCAGAGCCCTTGCTGTGCGTCGAAGTGAGTCCAACTATATCTAGCCGGAACTTCTTCACCTCGCGCACCAGCTCAGGCTCTTTCCCTCCCAGCGAGGTGACGTTCCACGTCCCAAGAGCGAGCTTATGTAGCCGATAATCGGACCGCCAAGTGCCCTGCCTTCGGCTGCCGCCCAGTTCACACTGCATCCGACCTCTATGACCTCAATGGGCCCATGAGTGGTGAGCCCATTGGAGGGTTGACCCACGTTGCCTCTTCGAGCTGAGCCCGGCAGGGCCCCATGGAGACAGGCCCGGCCACCAGTCGCTCGCCATCGTGCCCCACCTCTGCGCCTGGCTCCACAGGGGAGCCACGGTGACCTGCGCCTGGGCGAGAAAAAATCTAGGTCCTCGATTTGTACTTTTCATAAAGGTCTTTGAGCTGCTCTTTGTTTGATCCCTCACCTAGGACCTTTTCTCAGGGGATCCTGAGGCGTTCCCAGGCCAGCCGGGAGACATAGTGTTCCCAATGTGTCCTGGGTCTTCCCCGTGGCCTCCAGGATGACAGAGCTTCACCTTCACCAGGGGTATCAAACTCAAATACAGAGTGGGCCAAAGTTTAAAACTGAACAAAGCCGCGGGCCAAGGTTGAACAAATTAACCTTTTAATAGGGACCCAAACAAGTTTTGCATTGAATATTGAACAAGCAAGGCTTATTTAACTTTATAGTGACATGCAAAATGGAGTTTCAAATAATAATAATAATAATTAAAAAATATCAATTGCATATCAAATACAATTTAAATAAAAATTGAATGCCTCTTTTCTATTTGCAGCCTTCTGAGGTAAATATCAACATTAACTTTTTCCACAGGCTAATAAATTTGAAAATAAAATAACAATGAATAAAACAACCATTCAGGACCTTAAACTGCTCAGTTTGCAACACACTGATCTAATTTGATGTGCCCAAGCCAGATACCTGGCATCTTTTTTTAGATGCTAGTTCTTTAACGTTGGGGCTCAGGCTTTGAGCTGAGGCAACTTTCATTATCGAACGAAAGTGTTCAACAGTCATATCTCGTACACCCAATTCTAACATCATTCACACCCAGTCACAAGAAATGTGCAGTTTCAGCACGCATACACAAATGAATGCAACGCATACTTCATCAACAGCGATACAGGTTACACTGAGAGTGCCAGTATAAAAAACTTTAACACTGTTAGAAATATACGCCACACTGTGAACCCACATCAAACAAAAATAAAAAACACTTTTCAGGAGAACATCCGCACCGTAACATAACATAAACACAAAAGAACAAATACCCAGAATCTTTTGCAGCACTAACTCTTTCGGGACGCTACAAAATACACCCCCGCTACCACCAAACCCCCCCCCCCCCACACACACACACACACACACACCTTGTAGCGTCCCGGAAGATTTAGTGCTACAAAGGGTTCCGGGTATTTGTTCTGTTGTGTTTATGTTGTGTTACGGTGCGGATGTTCTCCCGAAATGTGTTTGTCATTCTTGTTTGGTGTGGATTCACAGTGTGGCGTATATTTCTAAAAGTCTTAAAGTTTTTTATTTGGCTACCGTCAGTGTAACCTGTATCGCTGTTGATGAAGTATGCGTTGCATTCAATTGTGTGTGGGTGCAGAAGCTGCACTGACATGAAACTGGGCCGGCACTCGTTTGACCAGCTGAAAAAAAGAAAAAAAAATTCGTGAGGAGTGCTGGATTCACTCCCGGGAGGGTTGGCAAGTATTAGAAGTTGCGGTGAATGCGGTGTTACCGCGGCACTGCCGCAATGTATAATCGACGGTCCAGCTTTAGTGTTAATTTGATATTGCCTCAAGGGCCAAGTCAAATTACACGTTGGGCCAAATTTGGCCCACGGGCCAGAGTTTGACACCCATGACCTTCACTGTAAAAAATTACTGTAAAAGTAAAAAATAAAATTACAGTTATATACTCCATCCATCCATCCATTTTCTACCGCTTATTCCCTTCGGGGTCGCGGGGGGCGCTGGAGCCTATCTCAGCTACAATCAGGCGGAAGGCGGGGTACACCCTGGACAAGTCGCCACCTCATCGCAGGGCCAACACAGATAGACAGACAACATTCACACTCACATTCACACACTAGGGCCAATTTAGTGTTGCCAATCAACCTATCATGTTCTTCTTAAATGCAGTTAAGTACTGTAAATTTTGTTGCATTTTTCAAAAAATATCGACCAGCAGTAAGTTACTGTAAAACCTACAGTGTAATTCAGTATTTTTCAGACTTGTTTCTTGGGTCCGCCCAAAATTCGTCCAACCGAGCTTCATTTCACCTGGCCGACCCTGCTAAATCCATCCTACTGCATCGTGTGTTTTTGATAACAAGGTAAGAGTCACTTGTACCTTGATGTGTCATTTTCTGTTTGAATTACTTTATATATATATTTATAAAGTCCGAAATGACATAGCGTCACAGTCAGCATCACAGACACTATCGTTGACCACGCGCATGTACCGCCGCATGCTAGCCAGCTAAGTTTTCTTCTTTTTTGTCATAGTCATCATAAAAGATGATAACTTGCAACATATGTGCTACGACTTGCAGCAATGTATTTGCGTATGTTAGACACATGCGAAGTCATAGTTGTATGCCTAATGCATCGTTTAAGTGTGCTTTCCCTAAATGCACAAGAGTTTTTTCCAACTTCTCAGCCTTCAAAACTCACATAAATATGGCAAGAGTAGGACTGATATGTATAGCGCAGAAGGTTTACCTTGTAATATTGTCTCATGTAGCACGAAGTGCGATGATATACGGGCCTTTCTCCTGCATTTGAAAAGTCATATTACCGAAGGTAGGACAGTTACGTGCCCCTTCAGTCAATGTGAAAAAAGATTTACAGTTAAGTCTACTTTCACATCGCACGTGTCAAGGAAGCACTACGGCTACACTGAACGAAGTTTGACTTGCTCAACAGCAAATCCAAGCAGCTCTTGTGTTATTAACACTGAGGATGACTATTGTGATATGCAACTTGAGAATTCAGGATATTCCTGTTATGAAGACATGGAGGTCTACTTGCATTAAAAAAAATGTTCACAGCACTGAAAAAAGGTTGAGAACCACTGCCTTAGGACAGTGGTTCTCAACCTTTTTTCAGTGATGTACCCCTGTGAACATTTTTTAAATTCAAGTACCCCCTAATCAGAGCAAAGCATTTTTGGTTGAAAAAAAGAGATAAAGAAGTAAAATACAGCACTATGTCATCAGTTTCTGATTTATTAAATTGTATAACAGTGCAAAATATTGCTCATTTGTTGTGGTCTTTCTTGAACTATTTGGAAAAAAAGATATAAAAATAACTAAAAACTTGTTGAAAAATAAACAAGTGATTCAATTATAAATAAAGATTTTTACACATAGAAGTAATCAACTTAAAGTGCCCTCTTTGGGGATTGTAATAGAGATCCATCTGGATTCATGAACTTCATTCTCAACATTTCTTCACAAAAAAAGAAATCTTTAACATCAATATTTATGGAACATGTCCACTACGCTTTAACCAAGCCTCCATTGTTTTCTACATGGATAGTTGATTGACAGTTGGTGCCGTGTGGCACCGCCAGGTAGGGTCAAACCATCATGGCATGGGGGAAACTCTGGCTTTATGGTAATGAATGGAATAGCCTACTTGATTAGTTGTTCAGTTTATGAACTTACATTCATATTTTGTCGAAGTATTATTCAATAAATATATTTATGAAGGATTTTTGAATTGTTGCTATTTTTAGAATATTTAAAAAAAATCTCACATACCCCTTGGCATACCTTCAAGTACCCCCAGGAGTACGCGTACCCCCATTTGAGAACCACTGCCTTAGGAGACTAGATGTAAACAGAGGAAAGAGAGAGCAAGTGAGGTGGCCATTCCAAATACTTTTAAAATGCTACCCATATTGGATACTGTTTAGGAACATAAACTGCATTTCTTGACTGTACCAGTTGCTGGTGACAAAGTCACAATAAAACGTTGGATGATCAGCATGGAAGGTGATGTCATCTGCAAAGGCGTCCAACCTAGCTTAATCTCAGGGCTTGCTGCCCTTCTTGCCACCTACTATGTGTTCAACTTGGAATACCAAGAGGAAGGTCCTCGGACATTGGAATTTGTTCAAAGGTAAATCCTCTTGATACTGTTAAAATACTGTTAGGATATTTTATTTTATATTTCTCACCTCTGTTCAGGAATTTGACTTGTCATTTCCCCAATTTTGTGCCTTAAATCAATGACTCTTCTGTTCCTTTGTGGACCTTCTTATTAGGGACCGACGCACCAGTTTGACTCTAGGATACAGAGAAGGTAGGTAATGTGCAGGTAAAGATATGTTGACTGGGTCAAAGAAGGAAGCACCTGTTTGACCCCAGGATGCAGAAAAAGTAGGTAATTTGCAGGTAAAGATATGTTGACTGGATGATGGCAGGAAGCACCAGCTTGACCCGAGAATGCAGAGCAAGTAGGTAATGTGCGGGTGAAGATATGTTGAATGGGTAAAGGCAGGAAGCACCAGTGTGACCCCACTATGCAGGGAAGGTAGGTAATGTGCGGGTGAAGGTATGTTGAATGGGTGAAAGAAGGAAGCACAGGTGTGGTCGAGGCCATGCAGACAAGGTAGGTATGTGCAGGTGAAGATATGTTGTATGGTGAAAGAAAGAAGCACCAGTGTGACCCAAGGATGCAGGGAAGGTAGGTAATGTGCAGGTAAAGATATGTTGAATGGGTGAAGGCAGGAAACACCAGCTAGACGCCAGGATACAGAGAAGGTAGGTAATGTGCAGGTAAAGATATGTTGAATAAGTAAAGGCAGGAAACACCAGCTTGACTCCAGGATACAGAGAAGGTAGGTAATGTGCAGGTAAAGATATTTTGAATGGGTAAAGGTAGAAAGCACCAGCGTGACCACACTATGCAGAGAAGGTAGGTAATGTGCAGGTAAAGATATGTTGAATGGGTAAAGGCAAGAAGCACCAGTGTGACCCCAGGATGCAGAGAAGATAGGTAATGAGCAGGTAACGATATGTTAAATGGGTGAAAGCAGGAAACATCAGCGTAAATACACGGTCCCGTAGATGGAGAGAAAACATAAATAGAGAGAGGGATTGGGGAGGCTTTAGCATTGTCTTCCTCTCTGAATTTGTCTTAATGGGTTTTAGAGCATTCACTCATCTACAGCTGTGGTTATGGTATAGGCTCACATATATCCTAAAATTGATATTAATATTTGTGCAGTGCATATTCCTAAATAACAATGTGAGGGGGGTTCTGTATCGACTGCAAGTAATCTTCAATCACAACAGAATATCTAATATGCTTTCTCTCTTTTTTATGCGATTCATTGGCGTTCACCCTGAGAGGGGAACAAAGGCTAGCCAGGGAAAGGTGGTGTCCAAGAAGACCGGGAAGCTGGTCCAGAAAAAGGCAGCAACTGTAAATCCTCACGTAGCCACCCTTATAAAACATCTCACAGACTTTGAGTAGGGGTTTATGTAGCCGACAACTAAACACTGGACTCGTGTTCAGTGTTTTGTCTCCAGTTAGAAATTAAGTGGACATGTTATAAATGTTAAAATGCTTTACTGAAAATAAGAAGAATGCACTAAATGTACATTGAATGTATTTGATGCACTTTAAAATAATTGGTTAATAAAAACATAATCTTGCAAGGCCATTTCTCCAGTCATTTTTATGCCAGCAGATTGCAGGGGTTTTGATTTTGAAAAATTAAAAGTTCAGCTCATTAACTTCTAGTGGCATTATACCGTAAAGCTCAGTCAATAGTGCTTACAATTATTTTACTGTAATTAACTGTTAATGGATATTACAGTAGATACACTAAAATAACAGTGTAATGCCGCTAAACAGATGACAGTATTATGCTGTGAAGCGTATATTTGATACAGCACAGTACTGTGATACTTTTTAGAGTAATAAACTGTAGTGATAAATCACAGTATGTGTGCTGTAGAAAAACAGTTTTATACTGGAACCATTAGCTGCCAGTAGGTTACTGTAATTAAACGGTGAAAATTCTTACAGTAAGGGAGAGACCCGCCACCCAGCGGAGAAAACTCATTTGTACCCGTGATCTTGTCCTTTCGGTCATAACCCAAAGCTCATGACCATAGGTGAGGATGGGAACGTAGACTGACCGGTAAATTGAGAGATTTTCCTTCTGGCGCAGCTCCTTCTTACCACAACGAATCGATATAGCGTCCTCATTACTGAAGACGCCGCACCGATCAGCCTGTGCATCTCACGATCCACTCTTCCCTCACTCATGAACAAAACTCCAGGTACTTGAACTCATCCACTTGGGGCAAGATCTCCTGCCCAACCTCGAGATGGCACTCCACCCTTTCCCGGGAGAGAACCTCGGACTTGGAGGTGCTGATTCTCATCCCAGTCGCTTCACACTCGGCTGCGAACCAATCCAATGAGAGCTGAAGATCCTGGCCAGTTAAAGCCAAAAGGACCACATCATCTGCAAAAAGGAGAGACCTAATCCTGCAGCCACCAAACCGGATCCCCTCAACGCCATGACTGCGCCTAGAAATTCTGTCCATAAAATTTATGAACACATTTGGTGACAAAGGTCAGCCAACACGAGGGTTGGACTCCGGTCCAACCCTCACTGGAAAGGGGTCCGACTTACTGCTGGCAATGCGGACCAAGCTCTGACACTGATCATACAGGGAGCGACCCGCCACAATCAGACATGCCGATACCCCATACTCTCTGAGCACTCCCCACAGGACTTCCCGGGGTGGCCACGGTCGAATGTCTTCTCCAAGTCCACAAAGCACATGTAGACTGGTTGGACAAACTCCCATGCACACTCAAGGACCCTGCCGAGAGTATAGAGCTGGTCTACCGTTCCACGACCAGGACGAAAACCACACTGTTCGTCCTGGATCCGAGGTTCCTCCTCTCCAGTACACATGAATAGACCTTACCGGGAAGGCTGAGGAGTGTGATCTACGATAGTTGGAACACACCCTCCGGTTCCCCTTCTTAAAGAGAGGAACCACCACCCCGGTCTGCCAATCCAGAGGTACCGCCCCTGATGTCCACGCGATGTTGCAGAGTCTTGTCAACTAAAACAGCCCCACAGCATCCAGAGCCTTAAGGAACTCCGGATGGAGCTCATCCACCCCTGGGGCCTTGCCACCGAGGAGCTTTTTAACTACCTTGGCAACCTCAGCCCCAGAAATAGGAGAGCCCACCACAGATTCCCCAGGCACTGCTTGGCCTGTCGGTATGCCCGCTGCCTCTGGAGTCCCATGAGCCAAAAGGACCAGATAAGCTCTTTCTTCAGCTTGACGGCATCCCGCACTGCTGGTGGCCACCAGCGGGTTCTAGGATTACCGCCACGACAGGCACCAAACACCTTGCGGCCACAGCTCCAATCAGCTGGCTTGAAAAGAGAGGCACGGAACATGATCCATTCAGACTCAATGTCCAGCACCTCCTTTGTGACATGTTCAAAGTTCCTCCGGAGGTGGAAAAAGAAACTCTCTCTGACAGGAGACTCTGCTAGGCATTCCCAAAAGACTCTCACAATGCGTTTGGGCCTGCCAGGTCTGTCCGGGATCCTACCCCACCATCGGAGCCAGCTCACCAGGTGGTGATCGGTAGAAAGCTCGCCCCTCTCTTCACCCGAGTGTCCAAAACATGAGGCCGCAAATCCCATGACACAACTACAGAGTCAATCATGGAACTGCGGCCGAGGGTGTCCTGGTGCCAAGTGCACATATGGACACCCTTATGTTTGAACATTGTGTTTGTTATGGACAATCCGTGACGAGCACAAAAGTCCAATAACAAAGCACCACTTGGGTTCAGATCCGGGTGGCCATTTTTCCCAATCACGACTCTCCAGGTTTCAAAGTCGTTGCCAACATGAGCGTTGAAGACCCCCAGCAGAACAAGGGAATCACCCGAGGGAGCACTCTCAAGGGAATCCAAAAAGAGTGGGTACTCTGAGCTGCTGTTTGGTGCGTAAACACCAACAACAGTCAGGACCCGTCACCCAACCCGAAAGCGGAGGGAAGCTACCATCTCGTCTTCTGGGTTAAGTCCAACTTTGAGCCGGGGGGCAACAAGAATTGCCAACCCAGCCTCTCATTACTTGCAACGCCAGAGTGGAATCTCTTCCACTCTGGCGTTGCAAGTAACCCCTCTTGAGAGAACAGGTTCCAGAGCCCTTGCTGTGCGTCGAAGTGAGTCCAGCTTTATCTAGCCGGGAACTTCTCCACCTCGCGAGGTGACGTTCCACGTCCCAAGAGCGAGCTTATGTAGCCGATAATCGGACCGCCAAGTGCCCTGCCTTCGGCTTCCGCCCAGCTAACACTGCACCCGACCTCTATGACCCAGCTCATGAGTGGTGAGCCTATTGCAGGGGGGACACACGTTGCCTCTTCGAGCTGGGCCCCATGGGCACCAGTCGCTCGCCATCGTGCCCCACCTCTGGGCCTGGCTCCACAGGGGAGCCACGGTGACCCGCGTCCGGGCGAGAAAATATCTAGGTCCTCGATTTGTACTTTTCATAAAGGTCTTTGAGCTGCTCTTTGTCTGATTCCTCACCTAGGACCTGTTTGTCTTGGGGGACCCTATCAGGGGGCATAGAAGCCCCCGGACAACATAGCTCCTAGGATCAGTGGAACACGCAAACCACAAAGGTGGCGGCTCAGAAAGCAGGTTATATAAACATAACTCCAAAACCAAACATGCAAGATGTCTAAACATGCCTGTAATATTGTATCAATGTGAGTTTTACTAGAATTGGTTGTTTTTTTAAGGCTTGCAAACACAAAAAGTTTTTTTTACTCAATATGACAGTAAGTTCTTAAAATGCTGAGATAATGTGAAAAAAGCAATACAAATGTATTCCAACATGATTCCTAAACCAAACATGCAAAATGTCTAAAAATGCCTGTAATATTGAATCCATGTGAGTTTTACTATCATCTTTTGTTTTTGTAAGGTTTGCAAATACAAAAATTGAGTTTTATGACAAACATAAGTTAGTTTTTTTACTCATTATAACAGTATAGATGTCATACTATATATTAAAGTTATATGAACATAACTCCAAAACCAAACGTGCATTATGTCCAAAATTGCCTGTAATATTGTATTGTGAGTTTTACTAGAATCAGGTTTGCAAATACAAAAATTGGGTTTTATGACAGTATACTGTCACACTCAATATGACAGTATAATTGTCATACTAAATCCATCCATTTTCTTCCGCTTATCCGAGGTCGGGTTGCGGGGGCAGCAGCCTAAGCAGAGAGCCCAGACTTCCCTCTCCCCAGCCACTTCGTCCAGCTCTTCTCGGGGGATCCCGAGGCGTTCCCAGGCCATAGTCTTTCCAATGTATCCTAGGTCTTCCCCATGGCCTCCTGCCGTTCGGACCTAGGGAGGTGTTCGGGTGGCATCCTGAGCAGATGCCCGAACCACCTCATCTGGCTCCTCTCAATGTGGAGGAGCAGCGGCTTTACACTGAGTTCCTCCCAGATGACAGAGCTTCTCACCCTATCTCTAAGGGAGAGACCCACCACCCGGCGGAGGAAACTCATTTCGACCGCTTGTACCCGTGACCTTGTCCTTTCGGTCATAACCCAAAGCTCATGACCATAGGTGAGGATGGGAACGTTGATCGACCGGTAATTTGAAAGCTTTTCCTTCTGGCTCAGCTCCTTCTTCACCACAACGGATCGATATAGCGTCCTCATTACTGAAGACGCCGCACCGATCCGCCTGTTGATCTCACAATCCACTCTATCCTCACTCGTGAACAAGACTCCTAGGTACTTGAACTCCTTCACTTGGGGCAAGATCTCTTTCCCAACCTCGAGATGGCACTCCACCCTTTCCCGGGCGAGAACCATGGACTCGGACTTGGAGGTGCTGATTCTCATCCCAGTTGCTTTACTGCGAACCGATCCAATGAAAGCTGAAGATCTTGGCCAGTTGAAGCCATCAGGACCACATCATCTGCAAAAAGCAGAGACCTAATCCTGCAGCCACCAAACCAGGCGCAGTCATGGCGTTGAGGGGATCCTCAAAGCCATGACTGCGCCTAGATATTCTGTCCATTAAAGTTATGAACAGAATCTGTGACAAAGGGCAGCCTTAGCGGAGTCCAACCCTCACTGGAAAGGGGTCCGACATACTGCCGGCAATGCGGACCAAGCTCTGACACTCATCATACAGGGAGACACCCGCCACAATCAGACATGCCGATACTCCATACTCTCTGAGCACTCCCCACAGGATTTACCGGGGGCCAAGGTCGAATGTCTTCTCCAAGTCCACAAAACTTATGTAGACCGGTTGGGCAAACTCCCATGCACACTCAAGGACCCTGCCGAGAGTATAGAGCTGGTCTACCGTTCCACGACCAGGACGAAAACCACACTGTTCGTCCTGGATCCGAGGTTCCTCCTCTCCATTACACATGAATAGACCTTACCGGGAAGGCTGAGGAGTGTGATCTACGATAGTTGGAACACACCCTCCGGTCCCCTTCTTAAAGAGAGGAACCACCACCCTGGTCTGCCAATCCAGAGGTACCGCCCCCGATGTAGACGCAATGTTGCAGAGTCTTGTCAACCAAGACTGCCCCACAGCATCCAGAGCCTTAAGGAACTCCGGACGGAGCTCATACCCCCGGGGCCTTGCCACTGAGGAGCTTTTTAACTACCTTGGCAACCTCAGCCCCAGAAATAGGAGAGCCCACCACAGACTTCCCAGGCACTGTTTCCTCATAGGAAGACGTGTTGGTGGGACTGAGGAGGTCTCGCTTGGCCTGTCGGTATGCCCACTGCCTCTGGAGTCCCATGAGCCAAAAGGACCCGGTGGCTCTTTCTTCAGCTTGACAGCATCCCTCACTGCTGGTGGATTACCGCCACGACAGGCACCAAACACCTTGCGGCCACAGCTTCAATCAGCTGGCTCAACAAGAGAGGAACGGAACATGGTCCACTCAGACTCAATGTCCAGCACCTCCCTCGTGACATGTTCAAAGTTCTTCCGGACATGTTCAAAGTTCTTCAGGAGACTCTGCTAGGTGTTCCCAGCAGACCCTTACAATGCGTTTGGGCCTGCCAGGTCTGACCGGCATCCTCCCCTACCATCGGAGCCAGCTCACCACCAGGTGGTGGTTGGTGGAAAGCTCTGCCCCTCTCTTCACCGAGTGTCCAAAACATGAGGCCGCAAATCCCATGACACAACTACAAAGTCAATCATGCGGCCGAGGGTGTCCTTGTGCCAAGTGCACATATGGACACCCTTATGTTTGAACATTGTGTTTGTTATGGACAATCCGTGACAAGCACAAAAGTCCAATAACAAAGCACCACTTGGGTTCAGATCCGGGTGGCCATTTTTCCCAATCACGACTCTCCAGGTTTCACTGTCGTTGCCAACATAGCGTTGAAGTCCACCAGCAGAACAAGGGAATCACCCGAGGGAGCACTCTCCAGTACTCCCTCAAGGGAATCCAAAAATAGTTGGTACTCTGAGCTGCTGTTTGGTGTGTAAACACAAACAACAATCAGGACCCGTCACCCAACCCGAAGCCTGAAGGAAGCTACCATCTCGTCTATTGGGTTTAAAGTCCAACGTGCAGGCTTTGAGCCGGGGGGAACAAGAATTTCCACCCCAGCCTCTCATTAGTTGCAACGCCAGTGTGGAATCTCTTCCACTCTGGCGTTGCAAGTAATGAAAGTTCAGCTCAGTCCAGCCCCTCTGAGAGAACAGGTTCCAGAGCCCTTGCTGTGAGTCCAACTATATCTAGCCGGGAACGTCTCCACCTCAAGCACCAGCTCAGGCTCCTTCCCTCCCAGCGAGGTGACGTTCCATGTCCCAAGAGCGAGCTTATGTAGCCGATAATCGGACCACCAAGTGCCCTGCCTTCGGCTGCCGCCCAGCTCACACTGCACCCTCTATGACCCAGCCCATGAGTGGTGAGCCCTGGAGGGGGGATCCACGTTGCCTCTTCGAGCTGAGCACGGCTGGGCCCCATGGGGACAGACCTGACAATCGCCATCGTGCCACACCTCTGGGCCTGGCTCCACAGGGGAGCCACGGTGACCTGCGTCCGGGCGAGAAAAAATCTAGGTCCTCAATTGTACTTTTAATAAAGGTCTTTGAGCTGCTCTTTGTCTGATCCCTCACCTAGGACCTGTTTGTCTTGGGAGACCATAGAAGCCCCCGGACAACATAGTTCCTGGATCAGTGGGACACGCAAACCACAAAGGTGGCGGCTCAGAAAGCAGGTTATATAAATATAACTCCAAAACCAAACATGCAATAACATGCCTGTAATATTGTATCAATGTGAGTTTTCCTAGAATCGGTTGTTTTTGTAAGGTTTGCAAATACAAAAATTAGGTTTTACTCACAATGACAAAATCACACTCAATATGACAGTTATTTAAACAATACTCATAAACCACACAAAAAAATGGCTAATAATGCCTGAAATAATGAATCATTGGGAGTTTTACTGAGTTTTACATTTTGCAAACACAAAAAGTAGTTTTTTACTTGACTGTAATGTTCTTAGAACCCTGAGATAATGGGAAAAAAGCAATAAAAATGTATTTAAACCTAACTCCTAAACAACACATGCAAAATGGCTAATAATGCCTAGGGAGACATGTAACGTTGTTAGTTTAAAAAAATTATATTTTGTAAGGATATCAAAGACACAAGCTAGTTTTTTTTATTCAATATGACAGTATAACAGTCATACTAAATATGAAAGTTATATAAACATAACTCCAAAACCAAACATGTGTCATGTCTAAAAATGCCTGTAATAATGTATTTATGTGAGTTTGTAAGGTTTGCAAAAACAAAAAGTAGTTTTTTACTCAATATGAAAGTAATGTTCTTAGAATCCTGAGATAATGCGAAAAAAGCAATACAAATGTATTCAAACACAAATTTTAAACCAAACATGTAAAATGTCTAAAAATGCCTGTAATATTGAATCTATATACGTTTTACTAGAATCAATTGTTTTTGTAAGGTTTGCAAATACAAAAATTAGGTTTTACACATAATGACATTAAAACTGTAACACTCAATATGACAATTATTTATTTATAACTCCTAACCACACATGAAACATGTCTAATAATGCGCGAAAAAAATTATCTTTGTGTGTCACTAGAAACATTTTCTTTTGTCAGGTTTGCAAAGACAGGTTAGTTTGTTTTACTCAATATGACAGTATAACTGCCACACTCAATATGACAGTTATTTAAACATAACTCTTAAACTACACATGAAAAATGACTAACAATGCCTGAAATAATGCATTCTTGTAAGTTTTACTCGAAACATATGCTTTTTCAAGGCTTGCAAACACAAAAATTATTTTTTTACTCAATATGACAGTAATGTTCTAAAATTCTGAGATAATACGAACAAATTAATAAAAATGATTCCAACATAATTCCTAAACCAAACATGCAAAATGTCTAAAAATGTCTGTAATATTGAATCCATGTGAGTTTTACTAGATTTAAATGATTTTGTAAGGTTTGCAAATACATAAATTAAGTTTTACTTACTATGTCATAACTGACAGTATATGACAGTTATTTAACCATAACTCAAACCACACATGAAAAATGGCTAATAACGCCTGAAATAATGCATCCTTGGCAGTTTTACTCGAAACACATGCTTTTTTAAATCTTGCAAACACAAAAGGTAGTTTTTTTACACAATATGACTGTAATGTTCTTAAAATCCTGAGATAATGCGAAAAAAGCAACAAAAATGTATTTAAACATAATTCCTAAACAACCCATGCAAAATGGCTAATAATGCCTTGAGACATGTATCTTTGTTAGTTTTACTAGAAAAATGAAATTTTGTAAAGTTTGCAAAGACACAAGCTAGTTTTTTAAAATTAAATATGACAGTATAACAGTCCTACTAAATAAGAAAGTTTTCAAAACATAACTCCAAAACCAAACATGTGTTATGTCTAAAAATGCCTGTAATAATGTATTTATGTGAGTTTGTAAGGTTTGCAAAAACAAAAAGTAGTTTTTTACTCAATATGAAAGTAATGATCTAAGAATCCTGAGATAATGCGAAAAAAGCAATAAAAATGTATTTAAACATAATTCCTAAACAACCCATGCAAAATGGGTAATAATGCCTGGAGACATGTATCTTTGTTAGTTTTTCTAGAAAAATGATATTTTGTAAAGTTTGCAAAGACACAAGCTAGTTTTTTTTAATTTAATATGACAGTATAACAGTCATACTAAATATAAAAGTTATATAAACATAACTCCAAAACCAAACATGTGTCATGTCTAAAAATGTCTGTAATAATGTACTTATGTGAGTTTGTAAGGTTTGCAAAAACAAAAAGTAGTGTTTTACTCAATATGAAAGTAATGATCTTAGAATCCTGAGATAATGCGAAAAAAGCAATACAAATGTATTCAAACACAACTTTTAAACCAAACATGTAAATTGTCTAAAAATGCCTGTAATATTGAATCTATGTAAGTTTTACTAGAATCAATTGTTTTTGTAAGGTTTGCAAATACAAAAATTAGGTTTTACACATAATGACATTATAACTTTAACACTCAATATGAAAGTTATTTAATTATAACTCCTAAATACACATGAAACATGTCTAATAGCGTGAAAAAAATTATCTTTGTGAGTGTTGCTAGAAACATTTTCTTTTGTAAGGTTTGCAAAGACACAAGTTAGTTTTTTTTAACTCAATATGACAGTATAACGCCACACTCAATATGACAGTTATTTTAACATAACTCCTAAACCACACCTGAAAAATGGCTAATAATGCCTGAAATAATGCATCTTTGGGAGTTTTACTGGAAACATATGCTTTTTTAAGGCTTGCAAACACAAAAATTATTTGTATTGTATTATGTATTACAACATAATTCCTAAACCAAACATGCAAAATGTCTGAAAATGCCTGTAATATTGAATCCATGTGAGTTTTATTTGAATCAGTTGTATGGTTTGCTAATACAAAAATTGGGTTTTATGACAAACACAAGTTAGTTATTTTACTCAATATAACAGTTTAGCTGTCATACTATATATGAAAGTTATATAAACATAACTCCAAAACCAAACATGCATTATGTCCAAAACTGCCTGTAATATTGTATATATGTGAGTTTTTCTAGAATCAGGGTTGCAAATACAAAAATTGGGTTTTATGACAGTATACTGTCACACTCAATATGACAGTTATTTAAACATAACTCAAACAACACATGCAAAATGGCTAATAATGCCTGGTGCATGTATCTTAGTTAGTTTTACTAGAAAAATGGTATTTTGTAAGGTTTGCAAAGACACAAGTTAGTTGTTTTTTTTATTCAATATGACAGTATAACTGTCATACTAAATATGAAAGTTATATATACACATCACTCTAAAACCAAACATGCATTATGTCTAAAAATGCCTGTAATATTGTATCTGTGTGAGTTTAACTAGATGTAGTTGTTTTTGTAAGGTTTGCAAATACAAAATAAGGGTTTTACTCACTATGACAGTTTACTGTCACACTCAATCTGACAGTTATTTATTTAAACATAAGTCCTAAACCACACATGCAAAATGGCTAATAATGCCTGGAGATATGTATCTTTGTGAGTTTTACTAGAAACATTATATTGTGTAAGGTTTAGTTAGTTTTTGTACTCAATCTGACAGTATAACTGTCATTCTAAATCCATCCATTTTCTTCCGCTTATCCGAGGTCGGGTTGCGGGGGCAGCAGCCTGAGCAGAAAATCCCAGACTTCCCTCTCCCCAGCCACTTCGTCCAGCTCTTCTCGGGGTATTCCGAGGCGTTCCCAGGCCAGCCGGGGACATAGTCTTTCCAATGTGTCCTAGGTCTTCCCCGTGGCCTCCTGCCACACCTCCCTAGAGGCGTTCGGGTGGCATCCTGAGCAGATGCCCGAACGACCTCATGGCTCCTCTCAATGTGGAGGAGCAGCGGCTATACTTTGAGTTCCTCCCGGATGACAGAGCTTCTCACCCTGTCTCTGAGGGAGAGACCCACCACCCGGCAGAGGAAACGTATTCCGGCCGCTTGTCCTTTCGGTCATAACCCAAAGCTGGGAACGTAGATCGACGGTAAATTGAGAGCTTTTCCTTCTGGCTCAGCTCCTTCTTCACCACAACGGATCGATATAGCGTCCTCAATACTGAAGACGCCGCACCAATCCGCCTGTGGATCTCTCGATCCACTCTATCCTCACTCGTGAACAAGACTCCTAGGTACTTGAACTCCTCCACTTGGGGCAAGATCTCCTCCCCAACCTGGAGATGGCACTCGACCCTTTCCTGCGCGAGAACCATGGACTTGGACTTGGAGGTGCTGATTCTCATCCCAGTCGCTTCACACTCAAGGACCCTGCCGAGAGTATAGACCTGGTCTACCGTTCCACGACCAGGACGAAAACCACGCTGTTCGTCCTGGATCCGAGTTTCCTCCTCTCCAGTAGACATGAATAGACCTTACCGGGAAGGCTGAGGAGTGTGTTTCACGATAGTTGGAACACACCCTCCGGTTCCCCTTCTTAAAGAGAGGAACCACCACCCCGGTCTGCCAATCCAGAGGTACCGCCCCCAATGTTCACGCGATGTTGCAGAGTCTTGTCAACCAAGACAGCCCCACAGTATCCAGAGCCTTAAGGAACTCATCCACCACCGGGGCCTTGCCACAGAGGAGCTTTTTAACTACCTAGGCAACCTAAGCCCCAGAAATAGGAGAGTCCACCACAGATTCCCCAGGCACTGCTTGGCCTGTCGGTATGCCCGCTGCCTCTGGAGTCCCATGAGCCAAAAGGACCAGATAGGCTCTTTCTTCAGCTTGACGGCATCCCTCACTGCTGGTGGCCACCAGCGAGTTCTAGGATTACCGCCACGACAAGCACCAAACACCTTGCGGCCACAGCTCCAATCAGCAGGCTCGACAAGAGAGGCACGGAACATGGTCCACTCAGACTCAATGTCCAGCACCTCCCTCGTGACATGTTCAAAGTTCTTCCTTATGTTTGAACATTGTGTTTGTTATGGACAATCCGTGACGAGCACAAAAGTCCAATAACAAAGCACCACTTGGGTTCAGATCCGGGTGGCCATTTTTCCCAATCACGACTCTCCAGGTTTCACTGTCCTTGCCAACATGAGCATTGAAGTCCCCCAACAGAACAAGGGAATCACCCGAGGGAGCACTCTCCAGTACTCCCTCAAGGGAATCCAAAAAGAGTGGGTACTCTGAGCTGCTGTTTGGTGCGTAAATACAAACAACAGTCAGGACCCGTCACCCAACCCGAAGGCGGAGGGGAGCTACCATCTCGTCTACTGGGTTAAAGTCCAACGTGCAGGCTTTGAGCAACAACAATTGCCACCCCAGCCTCTCATTGCTTGCAACGCCAGAGTGGAAGAGAGTCCAGCCCCTCTTGAGAGAACAGGTTCCAGAGCCCTTGCTGTGCGTCAAAGTGAGTCCAACTATATCTAGCCGGAACTTCTTCACCTCGCGCACCAGCTCAGGCTCTTTCCCTCCCAGCGAGGTGACGTTCCACGTCCCAAGAGCGAGCTTATGTAGCCGATAATCGGACCGCCAAGTGCCCTGCCTTTGGCTGCCGCCCAGTTCACACTGCATCCGACCTCTATGTCCTCAATGGGCCCATGAGTGGTGAGCCCATTGGAGGGTTGACCCACGTTGCCTCTTCGAGCTGAGCCCGGCAGGGCCCCATGGAGACAGGCCCGGCCACCAGTCGCTCGCCATCGTGCCCCACCTCTGTGCCTGGCTCCACAGGGGAGCCACGGTGACCTGCGCCTGGGCGAGAAAAAATCTAGGTCCTCGATTTGTACTTGTCATAAAGGTCTTTGAACTGCTCTTTGTCTGATCCCTCACCTAGGACCTTTTCTCAGGGGATCCCGAGGCGTTCCCAGGCCAGCCGGGAGACATAGTGTTCCCAATGTGTCCTGGGTCTTCCCCGTGGCCTCCAGGATGACAGAGCTTCACCTTCACCAGGGGTGTCAAACTCAAATACAGAGGGCCAAAGTTTAAAACTGAACAAAGCCGCGGGCCAAGGTTGAACAAATTAACCTTTTAATAGGGACCCAAACAAGTTTTGCATTGAATATTGAACAAGCAAGGCTTATATAACTTTATAGTGACATGCAAAATGGAGTTTCAAATAATAATAATAATAATTAAAAAATATCAATTGCATATCAAATACAATTTAAATAAAAATTGAATGCCTCTTTTCTATTTGCAGCCTTCTGAGGTAAATATCAACATTAACTTTTTCCACAGGCTAATGAATTTGAAAATAAAATAACAATGAATAAAACAACCATTCAGGACTTTAAACTGCTCAGTTTGCAACACAATGATCTAATTTGATATGCCCAAGCCAGATACCTGGCATCTTTTTTTAGATGCTAGTTCTTTAATGTCGGGGCTCAGGCTTTGAGCTGAGGCAACTTTCATTATCGAACGAAGGTGTTCAACAGTCATATCTCGTACACCCAATTCTAACATCATTCACACCCAGTCACAAGATATGTGCAGCTTCAGCACGCATACACAAATGAATGCAACGCATACTTCATCAACAGCGATACAGGTTACACTGAGGGTGCAAGTATAAAAAACTTTAACACTGTTAGAAATATACGCCACACTGTGAACCCACAACAAACAAAAATAAAAAACACTTTTCGGGAGAACATCCGCACCGTAACATAACATAAACACAAAAGAACAAATACCCAGAATCTTTTGCAGCACTAACTCTTTCGGGACGCTACAAAATACACCCCCGCTACCACCAAACCTCCCCCCCCACACACACACACCTTGTAGCGTCCCGGAAGATTTAGTGCTACAAAGGGTTCCGGGTATTTGTTCTGTTGTGTTTATGTTGTGTTACGGTGCGGATGTTCTCCCGAAATGTGTTTGTCATTCTTGTTTGGTGTGGATTCACAGTGTGGCGTATATTTCTAAAAGTGTTAAAGTTTTTTATTTGGCTACCGTCAGTGTAACCTGTATCGCTGTTGATGAAGTATGCGTTGCATTCAAGTGTGTGTGGGTGCAGAAGCTGCACTGACATGAAACTGGGCCGGCACTTGTTTGACTACCTGAAAAAAAAAAAAAAAAAAAGTTGGGAGGAGTGCTGGAGTCACTCCCGGGAGGGTTGGCAAGTATTAGAAGTAGCGGTGAATGCGGTGTTACCGCGGCACTGCCGCAATGTATAATCGACGGTCCAGCTTTAGTGTTAATTTGATATTGCCTCAAGAGCCATGTCAAATTACACGTTGGGCCAAATTTGGCCCACGGGCCAGAGTTTGACACCCATGACCTTCACTGTAAAAAATTACTGTAAAAATAAAAAATAAAATTACAGTTATATACTCCATCCATCCATCCATTTTCTACCGCTTATTCCCTTCGGGGTCGCGGGGGGCGCTGGAGCCTATCTCAGCTACAATCAGGCGGAAGGCGGGGTACACCCTGGACAAGTCGCCACCTCATCGCAGGGCCAACACAGATAGACAGACAACATTCACACTCACATTCACACACTAGGGCCAATTTAGTGTTGCCAATCAACCTATCATGTTCTTCTTAAATGCAGTTAAGTACTGTAAATTTTGTTGCATTTTTCAAAAAATATCGACCAGCAGTAAGTTACTGTAAAACCTACAGTGTAATTCAGTATTTTTCAGACTTGTTTCTTGGGTCCGCCCAAAATTCGTCCAACCGAGCTTCATTTCACCTGGCCGACCCTGCTAAATCCATCCTACTGCATCGTGTGTTTTTGATAACAAGGTAAGAGTCACTTGTACCTTGATGTGTCATTTTCTGTTTGAATTACTTTATATATATATTTATAAAGTCCGAAATGACATAGCGTCACAGTCAGCATCACAGACACTATCGTTGACCACGCGCATGTACCGCCGCATGCTAGCTAGCTAAGTTTTCTTCTTTTTTGTCATAGTCATCATAAAAGATGATAACTTGCAACATATGTGCTACGACTTGCAGCAATGTATTTGCGTATGTTAGACACATGCGAAGTCATAGTTGTATGCCTAATGCATCGTTTAAGTGTGCTTTCCCTAAATGCACAAGAGTTTTTTCCAACTTCTCAGCCTTCAAAACTCACAGCCGTCGTCATAAATATGGCAAGAGTAGGACTGATATGTATAGCGCATAAGGTTTACCTTGTAATATTGTCTCATGTAGCGCGAAGTGCGATGATATACCGGCCCTTCTCCTGCATTTGAAAAGTCATATTACCGAAGGTAGGACAGTTACGTGCCCCTTCAGTCAATGTGAAAAAAGATTTACAGTTAAGTCTACTTTCACATCGCACGCGTCAAGGAAGCACTACGGCTACACTGAACGAAGTTTGACTTGATCAACAGCAAATCCAAGCATCTCTTGTGTTATTAACACTGATGATGACTATTGTGATATGCAACTTGAGAATTCAGGATATTCCTGTTATAAAGACATGGAGGTCTACTTGCATTAAAAAAATGTTCACAGCACTGAAAAAAGGTTGAGAACCACTGCCTTGGGACAGTGGTTCTCAACCTTTTTTCAGTGATGTACCCCTGTGAACATTTTTTAAATTCAAGTACCCCCTAATCAGAGCAAAGCATTTTTGGTTGAAAAAAAGAGATAAAGAAGTAAAATACAGCACTATGTCATCAGTTTCTGATTTATTAAATTGTATAACAGTGCAAAATATTGCTCATTTGTTGTGGTCTTTCTTGAACTATTTGGAAAAAAAGATATAAAAATAACTAAAAACTTGTTGAAAAATAAACAAGTGATTCAATTATAAATAAAGATTTTTACACATAGAAGTAATCAACTTAAAGTGCCCTCTTTGGGGATTGTAATAGAGATCCATCTGGATTCATGAACTTCATTCTCAACATTTCTTCACAAAAAAAGAAATCTTTAACATCAATATTTATGGAACATGTCCACTACGCTTTAACCAAGCCTCCATTGTTTTCTACATGGATAGTTGATTGACAGTTGGTGCCGTGTGGCACCGCCAGGTAGGGTCAAACCATCATGGCATGGGGGAAACTCTGGCTTTATGGTAATGAATGGAATAGAATCTGAAGGGAATATTATCAAGCCTTGTTTGGGTGGAGCGCGCTCAATTTTTTAAGCACCTCATCAGCTGTGACCATTTCTAATTTGAAATCATTGTTGGATACTCCTAGCTTTCTGTAGAAGGCTTTAATGTGTTCTACACCAAAGCGACCAGAGTGGTGGGACAGCTTGTTGACAATCTTGTGCTTTTTCCTTCCAGACCCTAGTGGATTTGCCACTTCAAAGGAATCTTGATAAAGAATTATGCCTAAGCTGTCTGTCCTGTCTTTGAGCAGCATGTTCTTTTAAAAATTTGTGCCATCCCACAAATCCTAAATAACATTATCAGGTTGGATTCTAGTTTTTACTTGCTGTATTTGCTCCCTCACAGACTTTAAGGATAACAGTGACTCAATGGTGTTTTTCACTGGCACATATTGTAGAAAACATTCTTTGCCTGATTCATTCTGACCAAGACAAATTGGGAGTGGCTCCACATATTTAAAGTTATTTTTGTAAAACGTTTTTCTTTTATGGTCAGTTTTGAGTGTGTGTGTGTGTGTGTGTGTGTGTATTGCTGGCACTGTGGAGATCCTCACTTTTCAGGGTATCAATCACAGTACTTACAGCGGCTTCATCAAGCCCAAGCAGTGTCAACTTGTCTTTAAGTTTGGACAGCAAAAGTGACTGATTTGTGTCATGTAATTCTTGCTAGTGATCAATGATGGTTTGAACAGTAGAGGATGGAAGTAGCAATTTCGCTTGTTGTTTCATATAAAACAAGGCTACGTTTCTGAGAAATTGACCTTCATCTGTTTTTTCGGGGTAGACCTCCATGTCTTCATAACAGGAATATCCTGAATTCTCAAGTTGTGTATCACAATAGTCATCATCAGTGTTGCGCAGGAGCTGCTTGGATTTTCTATTGAGCAAGTCAAACTTCGTTCAGTGAGCCGTAGAGCTTCCTTGACACGTGCGATGTGAAAGTAGACTTGACTGTAAATCTTTTTTCACATTGACTGAAGGGGCACGTAACTGTCCTACCTTCGGTAATATGACTTTTCAAATGCAGGAGAAGGCCCCGTATATCATCGCACTTCGCTCTACATGAGACAATATTACAAGGTAAACCTTCTGCGCTATACAGATCAGTCCCACTCTTGCCATATTTATGGTGACGGCTGTGAGTTTGGAAGGCTGAGAAACTGGAAAAAACTCTTGTGCATTCAGGGAAAGCACACTTAAACGACGCATTAGGCATTCAACTGAGACTTTGCATGTGTCTAACATACGCAAATACATTGCTGGAAGTCGTAGCACATATGTTGCAAGTTATCATCTTTTTGAGATGACTATGACATTATGATCACTATGACAAAAATGAAGAAAACTTAGCTAGCTAGCATGCGGCGGTACATGTGGTCAACGATAGTGTCTGTGATGCTGACTGTGACACTATTTAATTTCGGACTTTATAAATATATATATAAAGCAATTCAAACAGAAAATGACACATCAATGTACAAGTGACTCTGATTGCAATACACACACACACACACACACACACCAGTAGGATGGATTTAGCTGCGGCGGCCAGGTGGCAGCAGGTTATTGCTCGTCCATCCATCGGTACTTGGGCTTCTATGCCCCCTGGTAGGGTCTCCCAGACAAACAGGTCCTAGGTGAGGGATCAGACAAAAAGCAGCTCAAAGACCTTTATGAGAAGTACAAATCGAGGACCTAGATTTTTCCTCGGTCATCGAGGCTCCCCTCTGGAGCCAGGCCCAGAGGTGGGGCACGATTGCGAGCGCCTGGTGGCCGGGCCTGTCCCTATGGGACTCAGGCTCAGCTCGAAGAGGCAATGTGGGTCCCCCCTCCAATGGGCTCACCACTCATGGGCTGGGTCATAGAGGTCGGGTGCAGTGTGAGCTGGGCAGCAGCCGAAGTCAGGGCACTTGGCGGTCCAATCATCAGCGACATAAGCTAGCTCTTGAGACGTGGAACGTCACCTCGCTGGGAGGGAAGGAGAAGTTCCGGCTAGATATAATTGGACTCACTTCTACGCACAGCAAGGGCTCTGGAACATGTTCTCTCTAGAGGGGCCGGACTCTCTTCCACTCTGGCATTGCAAGCAATGAGAGGCGACAGGCTGGGGTGGCAATTCTTGTTGCCACCGGCTCAAAGCCTGCACGTTGGACTTTAACACAGTAGACGAGATGGTAGCTTCCTCCGCCTTCGGGTTGGGGGACGGGTCCTGACTGTTGTTTGTGTTTACGCACCAAACAGCAGCTCAGAGTACCCACTTCTTTGGATTCCCTTGAGGGAGTACTGGAGAGTGCTCCCTCGGGTGATTCCCTTGTTCTGCTGGGGGGCTTCAACGCTCATGTTGGCAACGACAGTGAAACCTGGAGAGGCGTGATTGGGAAAAATGGCCACCCGGATCTGAACCCAAGTGGTGCTTTGTTATTGGACTTGTGTACTCGTCACGGATTGTCCATAACAAACACAATGTTCAAACATAAGGGTGTCCATTTGTGCACTTGGCACCAGGATACCCTCGGCCGCAGTTCCATGATTGACTTTGTAGTTGTGTCATCGGATTTGCGGCCTCATGTTTTGGACACTAGGGTGACGAGAGGGGCAGAGCTTTCTACCGATCACCACCTGGTGGTGAGCTGGCTCCGATGGTGGGGGAGGATGCCGGACAGACCTGGCAGGCCCAAATGTATTGTGAGGGTCTGCTGGGAACGCCTAGCAGAGTCTCCTGTCAGAGAGAGTTTCAATTCCCACCTCCGGAAGAACTTTGAACATGTCACGAGGGAGGTGCTGGACCATTTTCCGTGCCTCTCTTGTCGAGGCGGCTGATTGGAGCTGTGGCCTCAAGGTGTTTGGTGCATGTCGTGGCGGTAATCTTAGAACCCGCTGGTGGACACCAGCAGTGAGGGAAGCCGTCAAACTGAAGAAAGAGCCTATCTGGGGGGGGGGGGGGGGGGGCAGTTTACTGTCAACACCGTGTAATGTGTGTTGCTGACCTCTACTGCGGCTGTTGTGGATCGGTGGAGGGAATACTTCAAAGACCTCCTCAATCCCACCAACATGTCTTCCTATGATTAAGCAGTGCCTGGGGAATCTGTGGTGGGTTCTCCTATTTCTGGGAGCTGAAGTTGCTGAGATCGTGAGATCCACAGGCGGATCGGTGCGGCATCTTCAGTAATGAGGACGCTGTATCGATCCGTTGTGGTGAAGAAGGAGCGAGCCGTAAGGCAAAGCTTTCAATTTACCGGTCGATCTACGTTCCCAATTCACCTATGGTCATGAGCTTTGGGTTATGACCGATAGGACAAGATCACGGGTACAAGCGGCCGAAATGAGTTTCCTCCGCCGGGTGGCGGGTCTCTCCCAAGAGATAGGGTGAGAAGCTCTGTCATCCGGGAGGAACTCAGAGTAAAGCTGCTGCTCCTCCACATTGAGAGGAGCCAGATGAGGTGGTTCGGGCATCTGCTCAGGATGCCACCCGAACGCCTCCCTAGGGAGGTGTTTAGGCAAGTCCGACCGGCAGGAGGCCATGGGGAAGACCCAGGACACATTTGGAAGACTATGTCTCCCGGCTGGCCTGGGAATGCCTCGGGATCCCCCAAGAAGAGCTGGACAAAGTGGCTGGGGAGAGGGAAGTCTGGGCTTCTCTGCTTAGGCTGCTGCCCCCGCAACCCGACCTCGGATAAGCGGAAGAAAATGGATGGATGGATGGATGGATGGATTTAGTATGCTACTGTCATATTGAGTAAAACAACTAACTTGTGTCTTTGCAAACCTTACAAAATATATTGTTTCTAGTAAAACTCACAAAGATACATTTTTCCAGGAATTATTAGCCATTTTGCATGTGTGGTTTAGGAGTTATGTTTAAATAACTGTCAGATTGAGTGTGACAGTATACTGTCATAGTAAGAAAAACCCATATTTTGTATTTGCAAACCTTACAAAAACAACTGATTCTAGTTAAACTCACATGAATACAATATTACAGGCATTTTTAGACATAATGCATGTTTGCTTTTGGAGTTATGTTTATATAACTTTCATATTTAGTATGACAGTTATACTGTCATATTGAGTAAAAAAAACTAACTTGTGTCTTTACAAACCTTACAAAATATTTTTTTTCAGTAAAACTCACAAAGATAAATTTTCCAGGCAATATTGGCCATTTTACATGTGTGGTTTAAGAGTTATGTTTAAATAACTGTCATTTTGAATGTGGCAGTAAAACTGTCATTATGAGTAACACCTAATTTTTGTATTTGCACAGCTTACAAAAAAACTGTTTCTAGTAAAACTCACATAGAGTTACAGGCATTTTTAGACATATTGCATAGTTGGTTTTGGAGTTATGTTCAAATAACTTTCATATTTAGTATGACAGTTATTCTGTCGTATTGAATTAAAAAAACTAACTTGTGTCTTTGCAAACCTTACAAAAGATCATTTTTCTAGTAAAACTAACAAAGATACATGTCTCTAGGCTTAATTAGCCATTTTGCATGTGTTGTTTAGGAGTTATGTTTGAATACATTTTTATTGCTTTTTTCGCATTATCTCAGGATTCAGAACATTACTGTCATATTGAGTAAAAAACTACTTTTTGTTTTTGCAAGCCTTAAAAAAGCACATGTTTAGAGTAAAACTCCCAATGATGCATTATTTCAGGCATTATTAGCCATTTTGCATGTGTGGTTTACTAGTTTTGTTTAATAACTGTCATATTGAGTGTGACAGTATACTGTCATAGTGAGTAAAACCTAATTTTTGTATTTTCAAACCTTACAAAAACAACTGATTCTAGTAAAACTCACATGGATTCAATATTACAGACATTTTAGACATGTTGCATGTTTGGTTTAGGAATTATGATGGAATACATTTTTATTGCTTTTTTCGCATTATCTCAGGATTTAAGAACATTATTGTCATATTGAGTAAAAACTACTTTTTGTGTTTGCAAGCCTTAAAAAAGCATATGTTTCGAGCAAAACTCACAAGAATGCATTATTTGAGGCATTATTAGCCATTTTTCATGTGTAGTTTAGGAGTTATGTTTAAATAACTTACATATTGAGCGTGGCAGTTAAACTGTCATATTATTTAAAAAAATTAACTTGTGTGTTTGCAAACCTTACAAAAGAAAATGTTTCTAGTAAAACTCACGAAGATACATTTCGTAATTCATTTTTAGACATCTTGCATGTTTGGTTTAGGAATTATGATGGAATACATTTTTATTGCTTTTTTCGCATTATCTCAGGATTCTAAGAACATAATTGTCATATTGAGTAAAAAACTACTTTTTGTTTTTGCAAACCTTACAAAATATGTTTTTTCCAGTAAAACTCACAAAGTTACATTTCTCCAGGCAATATTAGCCATTTTGCATTTGTGGTTAAGGAGTTATGTTTGAAAAAACTGTCATATTGTTTGTGGCAGTTATACTGTAATTATGAGTAAAACATAATTTTTGTATTTGTAAACCTTACCAAAATACCTTATTCTGATAAAACTCACATATATTCCATATTACAGTCATTTTTAGACATAATGCATGTTTGGTTTTGGAGTTATTTTTATATAACTTTCATATTTAGTGTGACAGTTATACTGTCATATTGAATTAAAAAAACTAACTTATGTCTTTGCCAACCTTACAAAAGATTATTTTTTTAGTAAAACTAACAAAGATACATATCTCCAGGTATTATTAGCCATTTTGCATCTGTTGTTTAGGAGTTATGTTTGATTATATTTTTATTGCTTTTTTTGCATTATCTCAGGATTCTGAGAACATTACAGTCATATTGAGTAAAAAACTACTTTTTGTGTTTGCAGGCCTTAAAAAAGCATATGTTTGGAGTAAAACTCCCAATGATGCATTATTTCAGACATTTTTAGTCATTTTGCATAGGCGGTTTACTAGTTATATTTAATAACTGTCATATTGAGTGTGACAGTATACTGTCATAGTGAGTGAAACCTAATTTTTGTATTTGCAAACCTTACAAAAACAACTGATTCTAGTAAAACTCACACGGATTCAATATTACAGGCATTTTTAGACATTTTGCATGTTTGGTTTAGGAATTATGATTGAATACATTTTTATTGCTTTTTTCGCATTATCTCAGGATTCTAAGAACATAATTGTCATATTGAGTAAAAAACTAATTTTTGTGTTTGGAAGCCTCAAAAAAGCATATGTATCCAGCAAAACTCACAAGAATGCATCATTTGAGGCATTATTAGCCATTTTAATGTGTAGTTTAGGAGTTATGTTTAAATAACTGACATATTGAGCGTGGCAGTTACACTGTCATATTGAGTAAAAAAAAATAACTTGTGTGTTTGCAAACCTTACAAAAGAAAATGTTTCTAGTAAAACTCACAAAGACACATTTCTTAATTCATTTTTAGACATTTTGCATGTGTGGTTTCATATTGAGCGTGGCAGTTATACTGTCATTATGTTTAAAACCTAATTTTTGTATTTGCAAACCTTACAAAAACAACTGATTGTAGTGAAACTCACATATATTCAATATTACAGGCATTTTTAGACATTTTGCATGTTTGGTTTAGGAGTTGTGTTTGAATCATTTTTTATTGCTTTTTTCACATTATCTTACACTGTAAGAAATTTCACCATTTAATTACAGTAACCTACTGGCAGCTAATGGTTCCAGTATAAAACTGTTTTTAAAAACTGCTATGCAAATGTATTCATACTGCATAGCAGTTTTTAAAAAACAGTTTTATACTGGAACCATTAGCTGTCATTAGGAATTAAATGGTGAAATTCTGTTGTTAGGGAGTTTTTGACGTGGCGACTTGAATTGTAATGGAGCTGTCCAGCTCTTGTCTGTATCCTTCTTCCATTATTTTCAAGAAGGCTTTGTCCTGAATGGAGGGTGCGATGTAATTGTCATGTCTGGTTTGTTTGAACACATTACATCCTAAATGATCAGGTTCACAAGCGCTATCCACAAGTTGAGTGCTGAAGCTGAATGGAACTTGTAGCTCACAATGTCTCGCTATTACATTAAATACATTGGGGCATGGCTCAAACATTGTAGGACGCCCCTTCTCAGTTGTATTTGTGAACAGCGTCCTCACAGCGAGAGTTTTGTGGACATCACCTAAACACATGTTTCCTACTATGACCCACCCGAGGTCCAATGTTTGTGCATAGGGTGCGTTGTTAAGGCCACTTTTCTGTTTATGGACTTTGTGAACTCTAACAACATCCCGTCCGAGAAGCATTAGAGTCCAGGTCAGGGATAAGGTGAGCTAATGACTTTAGGTGACTGTGTTGCATAGCTGCACTGGGTGTGGGAATTTCATCTCTTCGTTTGGGATATTTATACATTCAATGAGGCTAGGCAATGGGATGTGGACTGAACCATCCAAGGCTGCCACTACATATCCTGTAGCTCTCCTGCCCATTGCTTTTTTAGTACCAGCACATGTCCTTAGTGAGTAAGGGGAAGTAGGGCCATGGTCATTGAACAATTCAAAAAACTCAGGACATACTAACGACCTGTTACTTTGTTCATCATGGATGGCATAGAACCTTACTGCTTGTTCAGGATGGCCTGCTGGGTACACTTTAACAAGACTAATTTTAGAGCAGGATCTGGCTTCGTTCACGCCACAAAACTGTGTGCACTTGGACGTGATCTCCTCCGACTTAGCCGAGTCACTTTCCCCGCCATACTCTGCTGCAGGTTCAGTTTCTTTAAACCAGGGTGCTGGTCCTGGGTGAAGAGCAGTGCAGTGTTTTTCATCAACTAAGCACTCTGCATTTCCATGAGCAGGTCACTAGAGCACTGTATCTTGACCATACAGTTTTTTGCATTGTGTGTAGATGAAGAACAGCATTTGAAGCAAATGTGGTTCTCTTTTAAGAATGCTTTTCGATCATCGAGTGTTTTCATTCGAAATGATCTGCACTTCGAGAGGGGATGAGGTTTCATGTGAATTGGGCAAAGCTTGTCGCTGTCAACAGCTTTGTTTGCCGTTCTTTGTGTATCTAAATTGTAACGGGAGACAACATCAGTTTTGTGCATTGAAATTTATTTTTGCTTATATGCTCTCCAAGGCAGTTTGTCGAGTTTGGGTACATCAGGGAACGATGTAAAGTTAAAGCTTGGGTCATTTCTTGAGTTAGCTTCTTGCGTTACAAAGTCTACAAAAACATTGAATGGTGGGAAGGGGACACGTTGTGTGCATTTGTATTTAGCTCCTACTGTGATCCACCTTTCTTGCAAATTGAAGGGAAGTTTCTGCACAATTGGATTTAGTCCTCTTGCGGTATCCAAAAACCAGGAAGGTCTCCTTCAGCTTCAGCACTCTGCATTTCCATGAGCAGGTCACTAAACTTCCTTAGTTTTGTGTAGTCTTTGGATGTGATTTTGGGGAACAAATCAATTCTTTTGAAGAGTGTATCCTCATCACTTCAACTGAGCCATAACATTGCTCAAGCCTGTCCCACATCATATTGAGACCTTTGGTTGGGTTGTTAAATGTGTATGGCTCTAATTTGTTCTCTGTGTTCAGAGGATTCACTGAGAGGGGGGGGCACGGTGCCGTTCACCTCTACCACCTGTTCTCTCCCCTCAAGTAAGATTGCATCCATTACGATGAGGTTTTGTTAAATCCGATTGCTCTGAGCTTATCCAACAGTATAGCCTGGTGAACAGTGTCAAATGCCTTCTGAAGGTCCAGCATGACCATGCCGCAGTATTTGCCCGCGTCCACCTCATGTTTGATGTGGTCTGTCAGATAGAGAAGGCATGTGTCAGTGGAGCGGTTAGTTCTGAAGCCGGATTGGAATTTTTATATGAGTTGATTAGTGGCAAGGCAACTATCAACCTGTTCATAAACGATTTTTTCCATTACTTTCGAAATGGAACTGAGAATAGAAACAGGTCGGTAGTTGCCAGGTTCCAATTTGCTTCCTTTTTCAAAGAGGGGAGTTACTCTTGCTGTCTTAAAATCTTTTTGTACTTTGCCGTGTGAAATTGAAAGGTTTATTATGTGCGTGATGATGGAGGAAGAGTCCCTGAAGAATCTGAAGGGAATATTATCAAGGCCAGTGGCCTTGTTTTGGTGGAGTGCGCTCAATTTTTTAAGCACCTCATCAGCTGTGACCATTTCTAATTTGAAATCATTGTTGGATACTCCTAGCTTTCTGTAGAAGGCTTTAATGTGTTCTACATCAAAGCGACCAGAGTGGTGGGACAGCTTGTTGACAATCTTGTGCTTTTTCCTTCCAGACCCTAGTGGATTTGCCACTTCAAAGGAATCTTGATAAAGAATTATGCCTAAACTGTCTGTCCTGTCTTTGAGCAGCACGTTCTTTTAAAAATTTGTGCCATCCCACAAATCCTGAATAACATTATCAGGTTGGATTCTAGTTTTTACTTGCTGTATTTGCTCCCTCACAGACTTTAAGGATAACAGTGACTCAATGGTGTTTTTCACTGGCACATATTGTAGAAAACATTCTTTGCCTGATTCATTCTGACCAAGACAAATTGGGAGTGGCTCCACATATTTAAAGTTATTTTTGTAAAACGTTTTTCTTTTATGGTCAGTTTTGAGTGTGTGTGTGTATTGCTGGCACTGTGGAGATCCTCACTTTTCAGGGTATCAATCACAGTACTTACAGCGGCTTCATCAAGCCCAAGCAGTGTCAACTTGTCTTTAAGTTTGGACAGCAAAAGTGACTGATTTGTGTCATGTAATTCTTGCTAGTGATCAATGATGGTTTGAACAGTAGAGGATGGAAGTAGCAATTTCGCTTGTAGTTTCATATAAAACAAGGCTACGTTTCTGAGAAATTGACCTTCATCTGCTTTTTCGGGGTAGACCTCCATGTCTTCATAACAGGAATATCCTGAATTCTCAAGTTGTTTATCACAATAGTCATCATCACTGTTGCACAGGAGCTGCTTGGATTTTCTATTGAGCAAGTCAAACTTCGTTCAGTGTAGCCGTAGAGCTTCCTTGACACGTGCGATGTGAAAGTAGACTTGACTGTAAATCTTTTTTCACATTGACTGAACGTAACTGTCCTACCTTCGGTAATATGACTTTTCAAATGCAGGAGAAGGCCCCGTATATCATCGCACTTCGCTCTACATGAGACAATATTACAAGGTAAACCTTCTGCGCTATACGGATCAGTCCTACTCTTGCCATATTTATGGTGACGGCTGTGAGTTTTGAAGGCTGAGCAGTTGGAAAAAACTCTTGTGCATTCAGGGAAAGCACACTTAAACGATGCATTAGGCATTCAACTGAGACTTTGCATGTGTCTAACATACGCAAATACATTGCTGCAAGTCGTAGCACATATGTTGCAAGTTATCATCTTTTTGAGATGACTATGACATGCTCACTATGACAAAAATGAAGAAAACTTAGCTAGCTAGCATGCGGCGGTACATGTGGTCAACGATAGTGTCTGTGATGCTGACTGTGACGCTATTTAATTTCGGACTTTATAAATATATATATATAAAGCAATTCAAACAGAAAATGACACATCAAGGTACAAGTGACTCTGATTGCACGGGAATTACCTTGTTATCAAAAACACACCAGTAGGATGGATTTAGCTGCGGCGGCCAGGTGGCAGCAGGTTATCGCTCGTCCATCCATCGGTACTTGGGCTTCTATGCCCCCTGGTAGGGTCTCCCAGACAAACAGGTCCTAGGAGAGGGATCAGACAAAAAGCAGCTCAAAGACCTTTATGAGAAGTACAAATCGAGGACCTAGATTTTTCCTCGCCCTGACGCGGGTCACCGGGACTCCCCTCTGGAGCCAGGCCCAGAGGTGGGGCACGATGGCGAGCGCCTGGTGGCCGGGCCTGTCCCCATGGGACTCAGGCTCAGCTCGAAGAGGCAATGTGGGTCCCCCCTCCAATGGGCTCACCACTCATGGGCTGGGTCATAGAGGTCGGGTGCAGTGTGAGCTGGGCAGCAGCCGAAGGCAGGGCACTTGGCGGTCCAATCATCGGCGACATAAGCTAGCTCTTGAGACGTGGAACGTCACCTCGCTGGGAGGGAAGGAGAAGTTCCGGCTAGATATAGTTGGAATCACTTCTACGCACAGCAAGGGCTCTGGAACATGTATTCTCATGAAAAGCAATGAGAGGCGACAGGCTGGGGTGGCAATTCTTGTTGCCACCGGCTCAAAGCCTGCACGTTGGACTTTAACACAGTAGACGAGATGGTAGCTTCCTCCGCCTTCGGGTTGGGGGACGGGTCCTGACTGTTGTTTGTGTTTACGCACCAAACAGCAGCTCAGAGTACCCACTTCTTTGGATTCCCTTGAGGGAGTACTGGAGAGTGCTCCCTCGGGTGATTCCCTTGTTCTGCTGGGGGGCTTCAACGCTCATGTTGGCAACGACAGTGAAACCTGGAGAGGCGTTATTGGGAAAAATGGCCACCCGGATCTGAACCCAAGTGGTGCTTTGTTATTGCACTTTTGTACTCGTCACGGATTGTCCATAACAAACACAATGTTCAAACATAAGGGTGTCCATTTGTGCACTTGGCTCCAGGACACCCTTGGCCGCAGTTCCATGATTGACTTTGTAGTTGTGTCATCGGATTTGCGGCCTCATGTTTTGGACACTCGGGTGACGAGCAGGTTATCGCTCTAACATGCCAGAGGCTGTTCACCTTGGAGACCTGCTGCGGATATGGGTACGGCCTGGCGCGAGATTTACACCTTCTCCCACAGATTTTCAAGGGCCAGCTCTATATTCTAGGCAGGGTCCTTGAGTGTGCATGGGAGTTTGCCTAACCAGTCTACATGTGCTTTGTGGACTGAGAAGGCATTTGACCGTACTGTGGGGAGTGCTCAGAGAGTATGGGGTATCGGATGGATTTAGTATGATACTGTCATATTGAGTAAAACAACTAACTTGTGTCTTTGCAAACCTTACAAAATATATTTTTTCTAGTAAAACTCACAAAGATACATTTCTCCAGGCATTATTAGCCATTTTGCATGTGTGGTTTAGGAGTTATGTTTAAATAACTTTCAGATTGAGTGTGACAGTATACTGTCATAGTAAGAAAAACCCATATTTAGTATTTGCAAACCTTACAAAAACAACTGATTCTAGTTAAACTCACATGAATACAATATTACAGGCATTTTTAGACATAATGCATGTTTGCTTTTGGAGTTATGTTTATATAACTTTCATATTTAGTATGACAGTTATACTGTCATATTGAGTAAAAAAAACTAACTTGTCTCTTTACAAACCTTACAAAATATTTTTTTTCAGTAAAACTCACAAAGATAAAATTTCCAGGCAATATTAGCCATTTTACATGTGTGGTTTAAGAGTTATGTTTAAATAACTGTCATTTTGAATGTGGCAGTAAAACTGTCATTATGAGTAACACCTAATTTTTGTATTTGTGAACCTTACCAAAATACCTGATTCTGGTAAAAGTCACATAGATTCAATATTACAGGCATTTTTAGACATATTGCATGTTTGAATTTTGGAGTAATGTTTATATAACTTTCATATGTAGTCATATTGAGTAAAACAACCAACTTGTGTCTTTGCAAACCATACAAAAGATCATTATTCTAGTAAAACTAACAAAGGTACATTTCTCCAGTCATTATTAGCAATTTTGCATGTGCTGTTTAGGAGTTATGTTTAAAAACTGTCATATTGAGTGTGACAGTATAGTGAGTAAAACTTAATTTTTGTATTTGCAAACCTTACAAAAAAACTGTTTCTAGTAAAACTCACATAGATACAATATTACAGGCATTTTTAGACATATTGCATAGTTGGTTTTGGAGTTATGTTCAAATAACTTTCATATTTAGTATGAGAGTTATACTGTCGTGAATTAAAAAAACTAACTTGAGTCTTTGCAAACCTTACAAAAGATCATTTTTGTAGTAAAACTAACAAAGATACATGTCTTTAGGCTTTATTAGCCATTTTGCATGTGTTGTTTAGGAGTTATGTTTGAATACATTTTTATTGCTTTTTTCGCATTATCTCAGGATTCAGAACATTACTGTCATATTGTGTAAAAAACGACTTTTTGTTTTTGCAAGCCTTAAAAAAGCACATGTTTAGAGTAAAACTCCCAATGATGCATTATTTCAGGCATTATTAGCCATTTTGCATGTGTGGTTTACTAGTTATGTTTAATAACTGTCATATTGAGTGTGACAGTATACTGTCATAGTGAGTAAAACCTAATTTTTGTATTTTCAAACCTTACAAAAACAACTGATTCTAGTAAAACTCACATGGATTCAATATTACAGACATTTTAGACATGTTGCATGTTTGGTTTAGGAATTATGATGGAATACATTTTTATTGCTTTTTTCGCATTATCTCAGGATTTAAGAACATTATTGTCATATTGAGTAAAAAACTACTTTTTGTGTTTGCAAGCCTTAAAAAAGCATATGTTTCGAGCAAAACTCACAAGAATGCATTATTTGAGGCATTATTAGCCATTTTTCATGTGTAGTTTAGGAGTTATGTTTAAATAACTTACATATTGAGCGTGGCAGTTAAACTGTCATATTATTAAAAAAAATTAACTTGTATGTTTGCAAACCTTACAAAAGAAAATGTTTCTAGTAAAACTCACGAAGATACATTTCGTAATTCATTTTTAGACAGCTTGCATGTTTGGTTTAGGAATTATGATGGAATACATTTTTATTGCTTTTTTCGCATTATCTCAGGATTCTAAGAACATAATTGTCATATTGAGTAAAAAACTACTTTTTGTTTTAGCAAACCTTACAAAATATGTTTTTCCAGTAAAACTCACAAAGTTACATTTCTCCAGGCAATATTAGCCATTTTGCATTTGTGGTTAAGGAGTTATGTTTGTGGCAGTTATACTGTAATTATGAGTAAAACATAATTTTTGTATTTGTAAACCTTACCAAAATACCTTATTCTGGTAAAACTCACATATATTCCATATTACAGTCATTTTTAGACATAATGCATGTTTGGTTTTGGAGTTATTTTTATATAACTTTCATATTTAGTGTGACAGTTATACTGTCATATTGAATAAAAAATACTAACTTGTGTCTTTGCCAACCTTACAAAAGATTATTTTTTTAGTAAAACTAACAAAGATACATATCTCCAGGTATTATTAGCCATTTTGTATCTGTTGTTTAGGAGTTATGTTTGATTACATTTTTATTGCTTTGTTTGCATTATCTCAGGATTCTGAGAACATTACAGTCATATTGAGTAAAAAACTACTTTTTGTGTTTGCAGGCCTTAAAAAAGCATATGTTTGGAGTAAAACTCCCAATGATGCATTATTTCAGACATTTTTAGTCATTTTGCATAGGCGGTTTACTAGTTATGTTTAATAACTGTCATATTGAGTGTGACAGTATACTGTCATAGTGAGTGAAACCTAATTTTTGTATTTGCAAACCTTACAAAAACAACTGATTCTAGTAAAACTCACACGGATTCAATATTACAGGCATTTTTAGACATTTTGCATGTTTGGTTTAGGAATTATGATTGAATACATTTTTATTGCTTTTTTCGCATTATCTCAGGATTCTAAGAACATAATTGTCATATTGAGTAAAAAACTAATGTTTGTGTTTGGAAGCCTCAAAAAAGCATATGTATCCAGCAAAACTCACAAGAATGCATCATTTGAGGCATTATTAGCCATTTTTAATGTGTAGTTTAGGAGTTATGTTTAAATAACTGACATATTGAGCGTGGCAGTTACACTGTCATATTGAGTAAAAAAAAATAACTTGTGTGTTTGCAAACCTTACAAAAGAAAATGTTTCTAGTAAAACTAACAAAGACACATTTCTTAATTCATTTTTAGACATTTTGCATGTGTGGTTTCATATTGAGCGTGGCAGTTATACTGTCATTATGTTTAAAACCTAATTTTTGTATTTGCAAACCTTACAAAAACAACTGACTGTAGTGAAACTCACATATATTCAATATTACAGGCATTTTTAGACATTTTGCATGTTTGGTTTAGGAGTTGTGTTTGAATCATTTTTTATTGCTTTTTTCACATTATCTTACACTGTAAGAAATTTCACCATTTAATTACAGTAACCTACTGGCAGCTAATGGTTCCAGTATAAAACTGTATTTAAAAACTGCTATGCAAATGTATTCATACTGCATAGCAGTTTTTAAAAAACAGTTTTATACTGGAACCATTAGCTGCCATTAGGTTACTGTAATTAAATGGTGAAATTCCGTTGTTAGGGAGTTTTTGACGTGGCGACTTGAATTGTAATGGAGCTGTCCAGCTCTTGTCTGTATCCTTCTTCCATTATTTTCAAGAAGGCTTTGTCCTGAATGGAGGGTGCGATGTAATTGTCATGTCTGGTTTGTTTGAACACATTACATCCTAAATGATCAGGTTCACAAGCGCTATCCACAAGTTGAGTGCTGAAGCTGAATGGAACTTGTAGCTCACAATGTCTCGCTATTACATTAAATACATTGGGGCATGGCTCAAACATTGTAGGACGCCCCTTCTCAGTTGTATTTGTGAACAGCGTCTTCACAGCGAGAGTTTTGTGGACATCACCTAAACACATGTTTCCTACTATGACCCACCCGAGGTCCAATTTTTGTGCATAAGGTGCGTTGTTAAGGCCACTTATCTGTTTATGGACTTTGTGAACTCTAACAACATCCCGTCCGAGAAGCATGAGTATAGGGGCATTAGAGTCCAGGTCAGGGATAAGGTGAGCTACTGACTTTAGGTGACTGTGTTGCATAGCTGCACTGGGTGTGGGAATTTCATCTCTTCGTTTGGGATATTTATACATTCAATGAGGCTAGGCAATGGGATGTGGACTGAACCAGCCAAGGCTGCCACTACATATCCTGTAGCTCTCCTGCCCATTGCTTTTTTAGTACCAGCACATGTCCTTAGTGAGTAAGGGGAACTAGGGCCACGGTCATTGAACAATTAAAAAAACTCAGGACATACTAACGACCTGTTACTTCGTTCATCATGGATGGCATAGAGCCTTACTGCTTGTTCAGGGTGGCCTGCTGGGTACACTTTAACAAGACTAATTTTAGAGCAGGATCTGGCTTCGTTCACGCCACAAAACTGTGTGCACTTGGACGTGATCTCCTCCGACTTAGCCGAGTCACTTTCCCCGCCATACTCTGCTGCAGGTTCAGTTTCTTTAAACCAGGGTGCTGGTCCTGGGTGAAGAGCAGTGCAGTGTTTTTCATCAAGACACTCAGAGCACTGTATCTTGACCATACAGTTTTTTGCATTGTGTGTAGATGAAGAACAGCATTTGAAGCAAATGTGGTTCTCTTTTAAGAATGCTTTTCGATCATCGAGTGTTTTCATTCGAAATGATCTGCACTTCGAGAGGGGATGAGGTTTCATGTGAATTGGGCAAAGCTTGTCGCTGTTAACAGCTTTGTTTGCCGTTCTTTGTGTATCTAAATTGTAACGGGATACAACATCAGTTTTGTGCATTGAAATTTATTTTTGTTTATATGCTCTCCGAGGCAGTTTGTCGAGTTTGGGTACGTCAGGGAACGATGTAAAGTTAAAGCTTGGGTCATTTCTTGAGTTAGCTTCTTGCGTTAGAAAGTCTACAAAAACATTGAATGGTGGGAAGGGGACACGTTGTGTGTATTTCTATTTAGCTCCTACTGTGATCCACCTTTCTTGCAAATTGAAGGGAAGTTTCTGCAAGATTGGATTTAGTCCTCTTGCGGTATCCAAAAACGCAAGACCAGGAAGGTCCCACACAGCAAAAACACTCCGCGGCGGATCCCCCGCGCAGGTGTCGCGCTTTCCGGAACGGAACCGCGAAACGGACCAGCATCGGCGTCCATTTGCTCTCAGGAACGTATCCGCCACGGCGGCAGGTAGCGGATCCGCCGTGGCGGCGCGCTGAATGCGCTCCGCACCCATGATCAAAGCCTTATTTCCGCGGCGGGTGCGGCGGGTGCGCCGTGACGGCGCGCTGCATCCACTCCGCACCCAAGATCAAAGCCTAACCTCCCGCCGCGGACCAGCAACGGACTCATAAAAACCCTGGCTCATCTGGCCGTTTTGGACCCCTTTATCTTATTTTCAAAATCCCTTCTGTTCTTGCTGTAGGATAAAATAGGAAACTAAAAAATTCACTAAGCCCTACTACAGCAATATAGGCTTACATATGCATTGTCTTGTATTTTTAAACTAACAATATTGTCAATAGGCAGAAACAGAAAATGGTCAATTTACTCTATAAAGTAAATATATAATATATAAATATATATATAAAAAGTAAATATACGTATTTAATCTATTAGGCTACAACTTCAAGGAAACGCTGCTCCATGCACAGCTAACATATCAGAAAATGAATAACTGGTGAATGACAAGAAGTCCAATAAAAGGTTGTTTATTTATACATATACATCTCTATTCCTACTGAGGAGGTGGAAGCGGGACTCGTCTCCTCGTTGCCCGATCCCCCGCCAAGTTGAACCACCTGATGCCGTGTTTGGTGACCTCAGCGTCCGTGGCTGACCTTGTCAACACATTTTTACTCACAGCACCTGTAATCAAACAAGATTACAAGACAGATACGTTTATGTTTATGGTAGGAAGCATCCAAAGCCAAGTATGCTTACACAATACAAAATATGTGATAGGTATTAAGGAGATTACATTTGAAAAAAAAACATGACTTAAAGTTACTGGAGGTGGTTAAAATAAGGTGCGTAAACTATGAATTTGTGATCAGGGTATAGGTGTGCAAGACATCCAAAATGTTTAAACAATATCGTTATTTGGTTCCTTGATCAGAGTACTTGTTTGGCTCTGTTGGATGACGGCGGCGGGGGGTTGGGGGTGGGGGGCATAAATAAATATCCATAACCCAACTTTGGGAGGTTGACATTGTTTTCTTATTATATTTGTACTATCATTCTATGTTTGTATTCGTGTAGGCCAGGGGTGTCCAAAGTGCGGCCTGCAGGTCATTTTTTAATGGCCCCAGGGCACATTTTTTAAAAATATGATCGAAATAAATAAAAAACATTAAAAGTGGTATTTAAAGAGCAAACAGGTGAAATGTAACAAGAAAATGTAGCAATGTTTACTCTAATCACACAAAGCTGCCATGTAGGCTGTTTCTTTCTTTAAAAAATAATAATGAATCAAAATCAATGTCATTATGAAATATTGACCTATTCAAGGCTTAAGAAGTTTACCTTCGCAATCAGCTGGTCTTGGTTGTGCTTAATAGTTTCCAGCAGGCTAAGGATGTGGATTACCTCAGGCGCTGTTGACAAACAGCAGTATAAAATTAACATGTTTCAGTGTTTATCCTCATTACTCATAATCCTGACATTAGCTATTGACCTTAGTTAATGACAAAAGTTATTGACAAAGTTTGAAGAAAATATGTGATTGCTTGTGAATTTGAATTTTTTCCAAAATTTGTGGCACAGAATGACCATCCGGTATTTGTCAGTTATTGCTCACCAGAGCAGGAAATGTTGTCGGCCATTCTTCCCCCTCGCCATGTTGGCCTGTAGGCCAGGCTGGATCCAGGCTCCTCTGTCTGCCACATGTTGAGGGCTGCTGGTGAGGGGGGTGGAGGGAGTCGAGGAGGGACTGCCGTTCCTAGTGAGGTGGGCATTGTGAGAGAGCCATCAGTTAACCATGACTGGTAATACCCAAGGGGCCTATCTATACACTAATATTTCAGAGATCAGTCCCTACCTTGTGTAACTCTCTGCATGTTTAATGCAGGTGCTGGTGAAGGCATATGAATGCGTCCATCCCCATGGTGAGGTGCTAAGGGAGATAAATTGGTATTAAATGGTTGTGATCTGTTAACCATGGTTACTGGATGCTGAGATATTATTTCGGAGATCAGTCTTTACCTAGAAAGTTATCTCCAGTTGAGGAGTCGAGTTGACAAGTACTCATGACTCTTGCTGGCACTCGGCGAGACGGTGGAGCTGGGAGAAGGGATACAAGGAGAGGGGAATATCTTTAGCACTAAGAATGTTAACCATATCTTTTGGTGGTTTTGTTGTTTTCGATGTTAAGAGATTATTCCTTACTCTGCCTGTGCAATTGGCTTGCCAACCCCAGAGATGTGAGGTCACTATTTCCCGGGTCTTCTTCGCTATCATCTGAGTCCCCGAGACGATGGCTGTTGGGTAACCATATCATTAGGATTATTGCAATACCAAAATTGCCAAATATACATATAGTACAAGCATCTCTGGTCTATTTTTGAATGCTACCGGAAATAACCTTCCTATTACTGTAGAAACATGACAAAAACAAGACGGAACACACTTACACTGGCTTCCTGTTCCTTTTTTCTGGCAGCTCCTCGTTCTCTGCCTCAGATTGCAGGTCTGAGGTGTCGCAGCCCTTTCCATATTGTTGCATTATTTTTAATGCGTCTTTGTAATTGTCTAAAATTGAATATGTTAAAATGAACATGAGTTTCAAATTAGCTGTAGAGCTGAACAGAATATTATTATTATTGATGATGATAAATCAGGTCTCTCTCTTACAAGAGACCTGGTCAGAACATAGACACAATAGGTTATTTCAAGCATAAAGAGAAGCAACTATGACGTTATTTTTAAACAAGAAGATTATGAATTTGCATACCACAAGTTCGGACAACAGAAACGTCAAATCTTGGCCAGTTTGGCTCATGCTGCTCCTCATTTAAAGCTGCCCTTTCAATTCTGTCGGTGTTTTTATAGCTGGGCCAGAAAACCATCCTATCATCATACCATCCACTTGGGACAACCGCAATGTCCCTGTTCATTATAAATTTAATCAGATGAAAAGGCACCCTTAATGTAGAAAGAAAGAAAAGGGGTATTTATTCATCGTCAAAGGAACAACGTGGACAAAAGCATGCACAGGTGTTAGTGTATACAAATAAGCAAGTAAGATGAGCTGAGATTTTACCTGAATGGTGCCCCAAGGTGGTAAGAACTATAAGAAAGGTAAAAGTACAGGTCATAATAGTCAGAACTTCAGCTCAATCGTAAAGTAGGGTTTGAAATTATGGGTGTAGTGTATACAGAGATCAGTCCCTACCTTGTGTAACTCTCTGCATGTTTAATGCAGGTGCTGGTGAAGGCATATGAATATATCCTTCCCCATGGTGAGGTGCTAAGGGAGATAAATTGGTATTAAATGGTTGTGATCTGTTAACCATGGTTACTGGATGCTGAGATATTATTTTGGAGATCAGTCTTTACCTAGAAAGTTATCTCCAGTTGAGGAGTCGAGTTGACAAGTACTCATGACTCTTGCTGGCACTCGGCGAGACGGTGGAGCTGGGAGAAGGGATACAAGGAGAGGGGAATATCTTTAGCACTAAGAATGTTAACCATATCTTTAATATTAGTGTGGTGGTTTCGTCTACAACGCTAAATATATCCTGTGGTGTACCTCAGGGATCAATATAGGACCTAAATTATTCAATGTCTAGATAAATGACATTTGTAAAGTTACAAAAGATTTAAAGTTAGTATTATTTGCGGATGATACAACAGCGTTTTGTTCAGGAGAGAACACACAGAAGATAATACAAATAATAACAGAAGAAATTAACAAATTAAAAAGATGGTTTGACAAAAACAGACTATCTTTCAATCTCAGTAAAACTAAAATAATGCTATTTGGTAACAGTAGAAGAGAAAGTCAAACACAAATACAAATAGACAGAATAGAAATTGAAAGAGTAAATGAAACCAAATTTCTAGGTATAATGATTGATGATAAATTGAACTGGAAATCTCAAGTAAAAAATATACAACATAAAGTAGCAAGAAACACGTCAATAATGAATAAAGCAAAACATGTTCTAGACAAAAAATCACTTCATATTCTCTACTGTTCACTAGTGTTACATATCTGAGTTATTGTGTAGAAATATGGGGAAATAATTACAAAAGTACACTTCATTCATTAACGGTGTTACAAAAAAGATCAGTTAGAATAATATATAATGTTGGATATAGAGAACACACAAATCCTTTATTTATTGAATCAAAGATACTGAAATTCCACGACATAGTGAATTTGCAAACAGCTAAAATTATAAACAAAGCAAACTATAACCTGCTACCCAAGAATATACAACAATTCTTCTCAAAAAAAAGAGGAGAAAAATCATCTTAGAGAGAAATGTAATTTAAAACATTTGTACGCACGTACAACACTTAAGACCTTCAGTATATCAGTATGTGGAATTAAATTATGGAATGCATTAAGCAAAGCAATCAAATAATGTACTAATATGATCAATTATTTATGCTTACATGTGGAAATAATAATAATAATAGTAAATAAAATAATAATAATAAAAAAAGGTAAATAAAGCATAAAATAGTCTCTAATAAATTAATTAAATAAAAAACAGCATATAAAATATATACATCAGCAAATAACAAAAATATAGATCAAGAAAAAGGATCCTTAATATGTGCAGCAATTTTTCCCACTCACATCACCTCATTTTATATTTTTTTTCTACAATTAACTATGCCAAAAAACACATAGACATACCTTTTTTGTTGTAATGGAAACAAAAACAACATGGCGTCACACACAGCTAGTCCACAGTAAACAGGATCTCGAGCTCCACTAAAGAACAAAGAAAGAAATAATACACACTCATATTAATAGCAAAGAACGTCTGTTTCCACTCTGTTAACGTTACGTTGTTATAACGAAGTAATAGCGACCTGGGCCTAAACAACACTGACAATAAAGTAATACGCTTTCGTTTCAACCAGTTGGAAATATGTGGAATATCGTAGCATGTAACCTACACACATTCACAGCGTCTAACAAAAGATAGCCTAAGTTAACTGTATTGAACCGGCTTCACAAAACACAGATAAAAGACAATTTTACAATAGCACGGCGAAAAAATGACCGTCGTTGTGTGGGTTTTTTGACGAATAACACTCTTTTCCACTTTTCTTCGCTCGGGCCTCACCTCCCGCGTGCAGCCATTTCGAATTTTCTGAATACGTGACGTCAGGCGCACGTCCCCATGCAAAGCATTCTGGGAGGCGGCGCTGGAAATAAAAGCCTTTTTTTACAGAATATAAAGTTTTACTGCTAGTCCTATTATCAAACAACGTCATTACAATCATACATAAATGATGATGGAAACACAAAGGCCGATCTTTACTGCGAATGTAGCAATAAATCAATAAATCTATACTTACGTTCGTGTTCCAGCAAATAAAGTCCAGAGATCTTGGCTCATGCGCGTACACGCTAGTAGGCGCGTCCACGTCTGCGGGTGCAGACATTGGTCGGCTCAGCGCGCGTAGGCGGAGCCTATAACTCTAGGCGGCGCGCGCCGGTTTAGTTTGTCGCGTCCGCATATGCGAATCAGACACGAGTCCGCTCAGGATCAGCTGTCTGACCGTACAATTTTCAGAGGCGGAGCTGTATCCTCTAGGCGGAGCCAAAACGAATGTGACAGTAACGCGGGTTGGGCGACTTGAAGGCGGATCCGTATAGCAGTCTTCTGCTGTGTGGGGTCTCCTTCAGCTTTAGCACTCTGCATTTCCAGAGCAGGTCACTAAACTTCCTTAGTTTTGTGTAGTCTTTGGATGTGATTTTGGGGAACATATCAATTCTTTTGAAGAGTGTATCCTCATCACTTCAACTGAGCCATAACATTGCTCAAGCCTGCCCCACATCATATTGAGACCTTTAGTTGGGTTGTTAATGTGTATGGCTCTAATTTGTTCTACATGTTCAGAGGATTCTTTGCCAAGCCACTTTAACATCAAGTCCATCTCCTCACTTGTTGTTAAATCTAATCCATTTATTGCATTTTTAAAGGAGCTCTGGAATTTTGAGGCTTGTCGTTAAATTGCAGTAGTCCTGTTGCTACTATTTCCCAGCGAGCAAAGTATCTAATGAAGTCACTCACATTAGAGATTTAGGCTCTTGGCATGAAGGCCGGACTTTGATTGATTGATTGATTGCGACTTTTATTAGTAGGTTGCACAGTGAAGTACATATTCCGTACAATTGACCACTAAATGGTAACACCCAAATAAGTTTTTCAACTTGTTTAAGTCGGGGTCCACTTAAATTGATTCATGATACAGATATACACTACCAGATATATACTATTATCATAATACAGTCAGCACACAAGATAATCACATTGAATTATTTACATTATTTACAATCCGGGGTGTTGAGGGGGAGGGGGGTGTTAGGTTTGGTTGTTATCATCAGTCATCAACAATTGAGAACAGAGAAATGGATATTGGAACATTGTAGGTCTGACTTGGTAGGATATGTACAGCAAGTAGTGGACATAGAGAGAGAGAGAGAGAGAGCTCAGAAGGCATAAGAAAAAGTATCTGCATTTGATTGTTTACATTTGATTATTAACAATCCGGGGAGGGTGTTAGTTTAGGGTTGTAGCTGCCTGGAGGTGTACTTTTATTGCGGTTTTGAAGGAGGATAGAGATGCCCTTTCTTTTATACCTGTTGGGAGCGCATTCCACATTGATGTGGCATAGAAAGAGAAGGAGTTAAGACCTTTATTAGATCGGGATCTGGGTTTAACGTGGTTAGTGGAGCTCCCCCTGGTGTTGCGGTTATGGCGGTCATTAACGTTAAGGAAGTAGTTTGACATGTACTTCGGTATCAGGGAGGTGTAGCGGATTTTATAGACTAGGCTCAGTGCAAGTGCTCGATGAGGTTTTGTTAAATCCGATTGCTCTGAGCTTATCCAACAGTATAGCCTGGTGAACGGTGTCAAATGCCTTCTGAAGGTCTAGCATGACCATGCCGCAGTATTTGCCCGCGTCCACCTCATGTTTGATGTGGTCGGTCAGATAGAGAAGGCATGTGTCAGTGGAGTGGTTAGTTCTGAAGCCGGATTGGAATTTGTATATGAGTTTATTAGTGGCAAGGCAACTATCAACCTGTTCATAAACGATTTGTTCCATTACTTTCGAAATGGAACTGAGAATAGAAACAGGTCTGTAGTTGCCAGGTTCCAATTTGCTTCCTTTTTCAAAGAGGGGAGTTACTCTTGCTATCTTAAAATCTTTTGGTACTTGGCCTTGTGTAATTGATAGGTTTATTATGTGCGTGATGATCGGGGCAATGATGAAGGCAGAGTCCCTGAGGAATCTGGAGGGAATATTATCAAGGCCGGTGGCCTTGTTAGGGTGGAGCGCGCTCAATTTTTTAAACACCTCATCAGCTGTGACCATTTCTAATTTGAAATCATCGTTGGATACTCCTAGCTTTCTGTAGAAGGCTTTAATGTGTTCTACACCAAAGCGACCAGAGTGGTGGGACAGCTTCTTGACAAGAGTTGCGGCTATGCTGGTGAAAAAGGCGTTAAGTCTGCTAGCTACCTCCATTTTGTCTGTAATGAGGGAGTCACCCTCCTTGATGCTGATGTTGGTGAGTCTTGTTTTAAGTTTCTGGCTGCAACCAGGAAGCTTGTTGTTGAGAATTTTCCAGAGCTCACGTGGCTTATTCGTGTTTTCCTCTATTTTGTCGTTAATGTAATTTTTTTTTAAGGATTTAGTCAGGTTGGTTGACTTATTTCTTAATTTATTGCATTGCTTTTTGAGAGTTGAAAGGAGTAATTTGAGGTTGATATTATTGGGTTGTTTATCTACTTCTGTTTTACATTTTTGGTATTCAGAGTATTTCCTGTCTCTGTCTTTTATGGCAGCTAATAGGTCCGGATTCATCCATGGTTCCGAGCGGGCTTTGATCCTGACTGTTTTCACGGGAGCCATGTCATTTAGTATCTTTAGGAACGCCGTTTTGAAGCGATCCCAAGCGACATCGACCAGGTTGCTCGCGAGCACAGGGGACCAGTCCCACTCATCTAATTTTAAATTGAAATTGTCATTGGAGTATTTTTTGAGGGATCTGGATTGGGCTGTTATGTGGCCATTGGCTTTAGGTTTAGCTATTTTACGGGTGCAGAAGGTTAGATAGTGGTCGCTAAGACCACAGATCATGACCCCACTATTTTTTATTTTAGGCCGGTCTGACGTGAGAATGAGATCTATGGTTGATTGGGTGGAATCACACACCCTTGTGGGTAGCGCTATTAGCTGGGAAAGACCGTGCAGATTACAAAACTTGCTGAAGGATCTGAAGACAGGCGCATCTTTGCGTTGAATATCTGTGTTCAGATCCCCAGTTACAATTTTCTCCATGTTGTCTGTCCCCGCCAAGCATTCTTCCAAAGCCCCATAGAAATCACTCTGATTAGGGGGTCTATAAACAGTCCCTATTAGTACCGGCTTAGCATTTTTAAATTTGATTTCCGCCCACACAGATTCCAGGTCATTGTGGTTAAGATCAGTGCGAGTTATGTATTTAATATCCTGGTGAATATACATACAAACGCCCCCACCGTGTTTATTCCTATCCTTTCTGATAACCGAAAAGTTTTGTATTTCTATCTCTGAGTCAAAAATACTTTGATCAAATTTGGTTTCAGAGAAACACAAGATTTTTACCTTCGTGTTGAGGAACATTTCTCTGATTTGGTCGAGTTTGGCTCCAGAGAGGCTGTTCACATTAAGGTGGATGATGTGTAGTCCACTGGAACCAAAAAGAGCATCAGAGTCCGCTGTGTTGTGGTACTAACCAGAAAAATTGTTGGTTATTATTGCTGTTGCAGTTGAAGAGCAAGGAGAGAGGCATATTGATCGTCCTCCAGGTGAAGGGGGAGGGAGAGAAAGGGGGAGGGGAGGGAGAGGGAGGAGGAGGCCAGGTAGGGTTGCTGGGGGATGGGTTGGGTTTCCTTTTGGCGGGCTTTTTTGAAGACAAAGAGAAAGAGAATAACGAAAATGTTTGTGTAAAGGCGCCTCTAAATCCCGTGTATGCCGCGTCCTCGGCCGTCCGGGACCGGGGAGAGGTCGCGTGGACCCCCGCCATCTCGTGCAGTTCCCCGCAATCACCGATGTCTGGGTCGCCGTCCACCGCAGCCGCCGCGTCGTTCACCGCTGCTGAGTCGCTGCCTTCTCTGATGACCGGGTCGTCCTCCACCGCCGCCGCCGAGCCTCCGACCGTGTCGATGAACGGGGCGAAGTCCTCCGCCGAGCCGCCGACCGCTGGAGCACAGGTGAGCTTGAGCTGAGACGAGCCGGTAGCCGAGTTAGCTTCGATGGCGACGCTAGCTAGCATGCGGCGGTACATGTGGTCAACGATAGTGTCTGTGATGCTGACTGTGACGCTATTTAATTTCGGACTTTATAAATATATATATAAAGCAATTCAAAGAGAAAATGACACATCAAGGTACAAGTGACTCTGATTTCACGGGAATTACCTTGTTATCAAAAACACACCAGTAGGATGGATTTGGCTGCGGCAGCCAGGTGGCAGCAGGTTATCGCTCGTCCGTACCGATGGTACTTGGGCTTCTATGCCCCCTGGTAGGGTCTCCCAGACAAACAGGTCCTAGGTGAGGGATCAGACAAAAAGCAGCTCAAAGACCTTTATGAGAAGTACAAATCGAGGACCTAGATTTTTCCTCGCCCTGACGCGGGTCACCGGGGCTCCCCTCTGGAGCCAGGCCCAGAGGTGGGGCACAATGGCGAGCGCCTGGTGGCCGGGCCTGTCCCTATGGGACTCAGGCTCAGCTCAAAGAGGCAATGTGGGTCCCCCTCCAATGGGCTCACCACTCATGGGCTGGGTCATAGAGGTTGGGTGCAGTGTGAGCTGGGCAGCAGCCAAAGGCAGGGCACTTGGCGGTCCAATCATCGGCGACATAAGCTAGCTCTTGAGACGTGGAACGTCACCTCGCTGGGAGGGAAGGAGAAGTTCCGGCTAGATATAGTTGGACTCACTTCTACGCACAGCAAGGGCTCTGGAACATGTTCTCTCTAGAGGGGCCGGACTCTCTTCCACTCTGGCATTGCAAGCAATGAGAGGCGACAGGCTGAGGTGGCAATTCTTGTTGCCACCGGCTCAAAGCCTGCACGTTGGACTTTAACACAGTAGACGAGATGGTAGCTTCCTCCGCCTTCGGGTTGGGGGACGGGTCCTGACTGTTGTTTGTGTTTACGCACCAAACAGCAGCTCAGAGTATCCACTTCTTTGGATTCCCTTGAGGGAGTACTGGAGAGTGCTCCCTCGGGTGATTCCCTTGTTCTGCTGGGGGGCTTCAATGCTCATGTTGAGTGAAACCTGGAGAGGCGTGATTGCGGAAAATGGCCACCGGGATCTGAACCCAAGTGGTGCTTTGTTATTGGACTTTTGTACTCGTCACGGATTGTCCATAACAAACACAATGGGTGTCCATATGTGCACTTGGCACCAGGACACCCTCGGCCGCAGTTCCATGATTGACTTTGTAGTTGTGTCATCGGATTTGCGGCCTCATGTTTTGGACACTCGGGTGACGAGAGGGGCAGAGCTTTCTACCGATCACCACCTAGTGGTGAGCTGGCTCCGATGGTGGGGGAGGATGCCGGACAGACCTGGCAGGCCCAAATGCATTGTGAGGGTCTGCTGGGAACGCCTAGCAGAGTCTCCTGTCAGAGAGAGTTTCAATTCCCACCTCCGGAAGAACTTTGAACATGTCACGAGGGAGGTGCTGGACCATTTTCCGTGCCTCTCTTGTCGAGGCGGCTGATTGGAGCTGTGGCCTCAAGGTGTTTGGTGCATGTCGTGGCGGTAATCTTAGAACCCGCTGGTGGACACCAGCAGTGAGGGAAGCCGTCAAACTGAAGAAAGAGCCTATCTGGGGGTGGGGGGAGCAGTTTACTGTCAACACCGTGTATTGTGTGCTGCTGACCTCTACTGCGGCTGTTGTGGATCGGTGGAGGGAATACTTCAAATACCTCCTCAATCCCACCAACATGTATTCCTATGATTAAGCAGTGCCTGGGGAATCTGTGGTGGGTTCTCCTATTTCTGGGAGCTGAAGTTGCTGAGATCGTGAGATCCACAGGCGGATCGGTGCGGCATCATCAGTAATGAGGACGCTGTATCGATCCGTTGTGGTGAAGAAGGAGCTGAGCCGTAAGGCAAAGCTCTCAATTTACCGGTCGATCTACGTTCCCAATTCACCTATGGTCATGAGCTTTGGGTTATGACCGAAAGGACAAGATCACGGGTACAAGCGGCCGAAATGAGTTTCCTCCGCCGGGTGGCGGGTCTCTCCCTAGAGATAGGGTGAGAAGCTCTGTCATCCGGGAGGAACTCAGAGTAAAGCTGCTGCTCCTCCACATTGAGAGGAGCCAGATGAGGTGGTTCGGGCATCTGCTCAGGATGCCACCCGAACGCCTCCCAAGGGAGGTGTTGAGGGCAAGTCCGACCGGCAGGAGGCCACGGGGAAGACCCAGGACACATTTGGAAGACTATGTCTCCCGGCTGGCCTGGGAATGCCTCGGGATCCCCCGAGAAGAGCTGGACAAAGTGGCTGGGGAGAGGGAAGTCTGGGCTTCTCTGCTTAGGCTGCTGCCCCCGCAACCCGACCTCGGATAAGCGGAAGAAAATGGATGGATGGATGGATTTAGTATGACAGTTTTACTGTCATATTGAGTAAAACAACTAACTTGTGTCTTTGCAAACCTTACAAAATATATTGTTTCTAGTTAAACTCACAAAGATACATTTCTCCAGGCATTATTAGCCATTTTCATGTGTGGTTTAGGAGTTATGTTTAAATAACTGTCAGATTGAGTTTGACAGTATACTGTCATAGTGAGAAAAACCCATATTTTGTATTTGCAAACCTTACAAAAACAACTGATTCTAGTTAAACTCACATGAATACAATATTACACGCATTTTTAGACATAATGCATGTTTGCTTTTGGAGTTATGTTTATATAACTTTCATATTTAGTATGACAGTTATACTGTCATATTGAGTAAAAAAAACTAACTTGTGTCTTTACAAACCTTACAAAATATTTTTTTTTCAGTAAAACTCACAAAGATAAATTTTCCAGGCAATATTAGCCATTTTACATGTAAAATAATAAATGATAAATGGGTTATACTTGTATAGCGCTTTTCTACCTTCAAGGTACTCAAAGCGCTTTGACAGTATTTCCATATTCACCCATTCACACACACATTCACACACTGATGGCGGGAGCTGCCATGCAAGGCGCTAACCAGCAGCCATCAGGAGCAAGGGTGAAGTGTCTTGCCCAAGGACACAACGGACGTGACTAGGATGGTAGAAGGTGGGGATCGAACCCCAGTAACCAGCAACCCTCCGATTGCTGGCACGGCCACTCTACCAACTTCGCCACGCCGCCCCATGTGTGGTTTAAGAGTTATGTTTAAATAACTGTAATATTGAATGTGGCAGTAAAACTGTCATTATGAGTAACACCTAATTTTTGTATTTGTAAACCTTACCAAAATAACTGATTCTGGTAAAACTCACATAGATTCAATATTACAGGCATTTTTAGACATATTGCATGTTTGAATTTTGGAGTAATGTTTATATAACTTTAATATGTAGTCATATTGAGTAACACATCCAACTTGTGTCTTTGCAAACCATACAAAAGATCATTATTCTAGTAAAACTAACAAAGATACATTTCTCCAGTCATTATTAGCAATTTCGCATGTGTTGTTTAGGAGTTATGTTTAAAAACTGTCATATTGAGTGTGACAGTATACTGTCATAGTGAGTAAAACCTAATTTTTGTATTTGCAAACCTTACAATAAAACTGATTCTAGTAAAACTCACATAGATACAATATTACGCTCGTCCATCCATCGGTACTTGGGCTTCTATGCCCCCTGGTAGGGTCTCCCAGACAAACAGGTCCTAGGTGAGGGATCAGACAAAAAGCAGCTCAAAGACCTTTATGAGAAGTAGAAATCGAGGACCTACATTTTTCCTCGCCCTGACGCGGGTCACCGGGGCTCCCCTCTGGAGCCAGGCCCAGAGGTGGGGCACGATGGCGAGCGCCTGGTGGCCGGGCCTGTCCCCATGGGACTCAGGCTCAGCTCGAAGAGGCAATGTGGGTCCCCCCTCCAATGGGCTCACCACTCATGGGCTGGGTCATAGAGGTCGGGAGCAGTGTGAGCTGGGCAGCAGCCGAAGGCAGGGCACTTGGCGGTCCAATCATCGGCGACATAAGCTAGCTCTTGAGACGTGGAACGTCACCTCGCTGGGAGGGAAGGAGAAGTTCCGGCTAGATATAGTTGGAATCACTTCTACGCACAGCAAGGGCTCTGGAACATGTTCTCTCTAGAGGGGCCGGACTCTCTTCCACTCTGGCATTGCAAGCAATGAGAGGCGACAGGCTGGGGTGGCAATTCTTGTTCCCACCGGCTCAAAGCCTGCACGTTGGACTTTAACACAGTAGACGAGATGGTAGCTTCCTCCGCCTTCGGGTTGGGGGACGGGTCCTGACTGTTGTTTGTGTTTACGCACCAAACAGCAGCTCAGAGTACCCACTTCTTTGGATTCCCTTGAGGGAGTACTGGAGAGTGCTCCCTCGGGTGATTCCCTTGTTCTGCTGGGGGGCTTCAACGCTCATGTTGGCAACGACAGTTAAACCTGGAGAGGCGTGATTGGGAAAAATGGCCACCCGGATCTGAACCCAAGTGGTGCTTTGTTATTGGACTTTTGTACTCGTCACGGATTGTCCATAACAAACACAATGTTCAAACATAAGGGTGTCCATATGTGCACTTGGCACCAGGACACCCTCGGCCGCAGTTCCATGATTGACTTTGTAGTTGTGTCATCGGATTTGCGGCCTCATGTTTTGGACACTCGGGTGACGAGAGGGGCAGAGCTTTCTACCGATCACCACCTGGTGGTGAGCTGGCTCCGATGGTGGGGGAGGATGCCGGACAGACCCGGCAGGCCCAAATGCATTGTGAGGGTCTGCTGGGAACGCCTAGCAGAGTCTCCTGTCAGAGAGAGTTTCAATTCCCACCTCCGGAAGAACTTTGAACATGTCACGAGGGAGGTGCTGGACCATTTTCCGTGCCTCTCTTGTCGAGGCGGCTGATTGGAGCTGTGGCCTCAAGGTGTTTGGTGCATGTCGTGGCAGTAATCTTTGAACCCGCTGGTGGACACCAGCAGTGAGGGAAGCCGTCAAAGTGAAGAAAGAGCCTATCTGGGAGGGGGCAGCACACATTACACTGTGGATCGGTGGAGGGAATACTTCGAAGACCTCCTCAATCCCACCAACATGTCTTCCTATGATTAAGCAGTGCCTGGGGAATCTGTGGTGGGTTCTCCTATTTCTGGGGCTGAAGTTGCTGAGGTAATTAAAAAGCTCCTCGGTGGCAAGGCCCCGGGGGTGGATGAGATCCTTAAGGCTCTGGATGCTGTGGGGCTGTCTTGGTTGACAAGACTCTGCAACATGACATGGACATTGGGGGCGGTACCTCTGGATTGGGAGACCGGGGTGGTGGTTCCTCTCTTTAAGAAGGGGAACCGGAGGGTGTGTTCCAACTATCGTGGATCACACTCCTCAGCCTTCCCGGTAAGGTCTATTCATGTGTACTGGAGAGGAGGCTACGCCGGATAGTCGAACCTCGGATCCAGGACGAAAAGTGTGGTTTTCGTCCTGGTCGTGGAACTCTAGACCAGCTCTATATTCTTGGCAGGGTCCTTGAGTGTGCATGGGAGTTTGCCTAACCAGTCTACATGTGCTTTGTGGACTTGGAGAAGGCATTCGACCGTGTCCCGGGAAGTCCTGTGGGGAGTGCTCAGAGAGTATGGGGTATCGGACTGTCTGATTGTGGCGGGTCGCTCCCTGTAAGATCAGTGTCAGAGCTTGGTCCGCATTGCCAGCAGTAAGTCGCACCCCTTTCCAGTGAGGGTTGGACTCCGCCAAGGCTGCCCTTTGTCACCGATTCTGTTCATAACTTTTATGGACAGAATTTCTAGGCGCAGTCATGGTGTTGAGGGGATCCGGTTTGGTGGCTGCAGGATTAGGTCTCTGCTTTTTGCAGATAATGTGGTCCTGATGGCTTCAACTGGCCAGGATCTTCAGCTCTCATTGGATCGGTTCGCAGCCGAGTGTGACGCGACAGGGTCATCCCTGCACCCAATCAGCACCTCCAAGTCTGAGTCCATGGTTCTTTCCCGGGAAAGGGTGGAGTGCCATCTACAGGTTGGGGAGGAGATCTTGCCCAAAGTGGAGGAGTTCAAGTACCTAGGAGTCTTTTTCACGAGTGAGGGAACAGTGGATCGTAAGATCCACAGGCGAATCGGTGCGGCGTCTTCAGTAATGAGGACGCTATATCGATCCGTTGTGGTGAAGAAGGAGCTGAGCCAGAAGGAAAAGCTCTCAATTTACCGGTCGAGTTACATTTCCATCCTCACCTATGGTCATGAGCTTTGGGTTATGACCGAAAGGACAAGATCACGGGTACAAGCGGCCGAAATGAGTCTCTCTCTTAGAGACAGGGTGAGAAGCTCTGTCATCCGGGAGGAAGTCAGAGTAATGCCGCTGCTCCCACATTGAGAGGAGCCAGATGAGGTGGTTCGGGCATCTGCTCAGGATGCCACCCGAACACCTCCCAAGGGAGGTATTTAGGGCAAGTCCGACCGGAGGGAGGCCACGGGGAAAACCCAGGACACATTGGGAAGACTATGTTTCTGGGCTGGCCTGGGAATGCCTCGGGATCCCCCGAGAAGAGCTGGACAAAGTGGCTGGGGAGAGGGAAGTATGGGCTTCTCTGCTTACGCTGCTGCCCCCGCAACCCGACCTCGGATAAGCGGAAGAAAATTGATGGATGGATGGATTTAGTATGACAGGTATACTGTCATATTGAGTAAAAAAAACTAACTTGTGTCTTTAAAAACCTTACAAAATATATTTTTTCTAGTAAAACTCACAAAAATACATATCTCCAGGCATTATTAGCCATTTTGCATTTGTGGTTTAGGAGTTATGTTTAAATAACTGTCAGATTGAGTGTGACAATATACAGTCATAGTGAGAAAAACCCATATTTTGTATTTGCAAACCTTACAAAAACAACTGATTGTAGTTAAACTCACATGGATACAATATTACAGGCATTTTTAGACATAATGCATGTTTGGTTTTGGAGTAATGTTTATATAACTTTCATATTTAGTATGACAGTTATACTGTCATATTGAATAACAAAAACTAACTTGTGTCTTTGTAAACCTTACAAAATATATTTTTTTTCTAGTAAAACTAACTCATTTATTGAGTGTGGCAGTTATACTCTCACATTGAGTAAAAATAACTAACTGATGTCTTTGCAAACCTTACAAAAGAAAATGTTTCTAGTAAAACTAACAAAGATACATTTCTTCAAGCATTATAAACATTTTTCATGTTTGGTTTAGGAGTTGTTTTTAAATAACTGTCATATTGAGTGTGGCAGTTACACTGTCATTATGTGTAAAACCTAATTTTTGTATTTGCAAACCTTACAAAAACAAATGATTCTAGTTAAACTCACATAGATACAATATTTATAGACATAGTGAATGTTTGGTTTTGGAGTTATGTTTATATAACTTTCATATTTAGTATGACAGTTATACTGTCATATTGAATAAAAAAAAACTAACTTGTGTCTTTGTAAACCTTACAAAAGATCATTTGTTTCTAGTAAAACTAACAAAGATACATGTCTCAGGCATTAATAGCCATTTTGCATGTTTTGTTTAGGAATTATGATGAAATACATTTTTATTGCTTTTTTCGCATTATCTCAGGATTTTAAGAACATTACAATCATATTGAGTAAAAAACTACTTTTTGTGGTTGGAAGATTTAAAAAAGCATATGTGTCGAGTAAAACTCACAAAGATGCATTTTTCAGGCATGATTGGCAATTTTAAATGAGTGGTTTACGAGTTATGTTTAAAAAACTGTCATATTGAGTGTGACAGTATACTGTCATAGTGAGTAAAACCTAATTTTTGTATTTGCAAACCTTACAAAAACAACTGATTCTAGTAAAACTCACATGGATTCAATATTAAAGGAATTTTTAGACATTGTGCATGTTTTGTTTAGGAATTATGATAGAATACATTTGTATTGCTTTTTTCGCATTATCTCAGGATTTTAAGAACATTACTATCATATTGAGGACAAAACTTATTTTTGTGTTTGCAAGCCTTAAAAAAAGCACATGTTTCGAGAAAAACTTGCAAGAATGCATTATTTTAGGCATTATTAGCCATTATTCATGTGTAGTTTAGGAGTTATGTATTACATTTTTACACATTTTGCATGTTTGGTTTACGAATTATGATGGAATACATTTTTATTGCTTTTTTTGCATTATCTCAGGATTTTAAGAACATTACTGTCATATTGAGTAAAAAAACTACTTTTTGTGTTTGCAAGATTTAAAAAAAGCATAAACTTCATGTAAAACTCCCAAGGATTCATTATTTCAAATATTATAAGCGATTTTGCGTGTGTGGTTTAGGAGTTATGTTTAAATAACTGTCATATTGAGTGTGACAGTATTTTGTCATGGTGAGTAAAACTTAATTTTTGTATTTGCAAACATTACAAAAACAACTGATTCTAGTAAAACTCACAAGGATTCAATATTAAAGGAATTTTTTAGACATTTTGCATGTTTTGTTTAGGAATTATAATGGAATACATTTTTATTGCTTTATTCGCATTATCTCAGGATTTTAAGAACATTACACTAATATTGAGTAAAAACTACTTTTTGTGTTTGCAAGCCTTAAAAGGCATATGTTTCGAGTAAAACTTGCAAGAATGCATTATTTCAGGCATTATTAGCCATTTTTCATTATTGGTTTAGGAGTTATGTTTAAATAACTGTCATATTGAGTTTGACACTGTCATAGAGAGTAAAACCTATTTTTTGTAATTGCAAACCTTTGCAAATTCTAGTAAAACTCACATGGATTCAATATTACAGACATTTTTACACATTTTTGCATGTTTGCTTTAGGAATTATGATGGAATACATTTTTATTGCTTTTTCGCATTATCTCAGGATTTTAAGAACATTACTGTCATATTGAGGAAAAGACTACTTTTTGTGTTTGCAAGCCTTAAAAAAGCATATGTTTCGAGTAAAACTCACAAGGATGCATTATTTCAGACATTATTAGCCGTTTTTCATGTGTAGTTTAGGAGTTATGTTTAAATAACTGTCATATTGAGTGTGGCAGTTATACTGTCATATTGAGTAAAAAAAAACTAACTTGTGTCTTTGCAAACCTTACTAAATAAATTGTTTCTAGTAAAACTCACAAAGATACATTTCTTCACCTATTATTAGACATTTTTCATGTTTGGTTTAGGAGTTGTGTTTGATAACTCATATTGAGTGTTTCAGTTATACTGTCATTATGTTTAAAATCTAATTTTTGTATTTGCAAACCTTACAAAAACAAATGATTCTAGTAAAACTCACATAGATACAATATTACAGGCATTTTTAGACATAATGAATGTTTGGTTTTTCAGTTATGTTTATATAACTTTCATATTTAGTATGACAGTTATACCGTCATATTGAGTAAAAAAAAAAAAACTTGTGTCTTTGCAAACCTTACAAAATATAATTTTACTAGTAAAACTAACAAAGATGCATGTCTCCAGGCATTATTAGCCATTTTGCATGTGTTGTTTAGGAGTTATTTTTAAATACATTTTTATTGCTTTTTTCACATTATCTCAGGATTTTAAGAACATTACAGTCATATTGAGTAAAAAACTACATTTTGTGTTTGCAAGATTTTAAAAAAGCATATGTTTTGAGTAAAACTCACAAGAATGCATTATTTCAAGTATTATAAGCAATTTTTCATGTGTGGTTTAGGAGTTATATTTAAATAACTGTCATATTGAGTGTGACAGTATACTGTCATAGTGAGTAAAACCTAATTTTTGTATTTGCAAACAACTGATTTAGTAAAACTCACATGGATTCCATTTTAAAGGATTTTTTAGACATTTTGCATGTTTTGTTTAGGAATTATGATGGAATACATTTGTATTGTTTTATTCGCATTATCTCAGGATTTCAAGAACTTTACTGTCATATTGAGGAAAAAACTACTTTTTGTGTTTGCAAGCCTTAAAAAAGCATATGTTTTGAGTAAAACTCACAAGAATGCATTATTTCAGGCATTATTAGCCATTTTTTATGTGTGGTTTAGGAGTTATGTTTAAATAACTGTCATTTTGAGTGTGGCAGTTATACTGTCATATTGAGTAAAAAAAAAACTAACTTGTGTCTTTGCAAACCTTACAAAAGAAAATGTTCTAGTAAAACTCACAAAAATATACATTTCTTCACGCACTATTAGACATTTTTCATTTGTGGTTTAAGAGTTATGTTTAAATAACTGTAATTTTGAGTGTGGCAGTTATACTGTCATTATGAGTAAAACCAAATTTTTGTATTTTTAAACCTTACCAAAACGTTGGTTTTGGAGTTAGGTTTATATAACTTTCATATTTAGTATAACAGTCATATTAAGTACAAAAACAAACTTGTGTCTTTGCAAACCTTACAAAATATGTTTTCTAGTAAAACTCACAAAGATACATTACTCCAGGCATTTTTTTTAGCCCTTTTGCATGTGTTGTTTAGGAGTTATGTTTAAATAACTGTCATATTGAGTGTGACAGTATACTGTCATAGTGAGTAAAACCTAATTTTTGTATTTGCAAACCTTATACAAACAACTGATTCTAGTAAAACACACATAGATACATTATTACAGGCATGTTTAGACATATTGCATGTTTGGTTTTTGAGTTATGTTTATATAACCTCCTTTCTGAGCTGCCACCTTATCGTGGCAGAGGAGTTCGCGTGTCCCACTGATCCTAGGAGCTATGTGCTTCTATGCCCCTTGGTAGGGTCTCCCAAGACAAACAGGTCCTTGGTGAAGGATCAGACAAAGAGCAGCACAAAGACCTTTATGAAAAGTACAAATCGAGGACCTAGATTTTCCACGCCCGGACGCGGGTCACCGTGGCTCCCCTGTGGCCCAGAGGTGTGGCCCAGAGATGGGGCACGATGGCGAGCGCCTGGTGCCCGGCCTGTACCCATGGGGCCCGGCTCGAAGAGGCAATGTGGGTCCCCCCTCCAATGGGCTCACCACTCATGGGCTGAGTCATTGAGGTCGGGTGCAGTGTGAGCTTGGCAGCAGCCGAAGGCAAGGCACTTGGCGGTCCGATCATCGGCTACATAAGCTAGCTCTTGGGACGTGGAACGTCACCTCGCTGGGAGGGAAGGAGCCTGAGCTGGTGCGTGAGGTGGAGAAGTTCCGGCTCTGGAACCTGTTCTCTCGAGAGGTGCTGGACTCTCTTCCACTCTGGCGTTGCAAGCAATGAGAGGCTGGGGTGGCAATTCTTGTTGCCCCCCGGCTCAAAGCCTGCACGTTGGACTTTAACCCAGTAGGTTCCCTCTGCCTTGGGGTTGGGGGCCGGGTCCTGACTGTTGTTTGTGTTTACGCACCAAACAGCAGCTCAGAGTACCCACTCTTTTTGGATTCCCTTGAGGGAGTACTGGAGAGTGCTCCCTCGGGTGATTCCCTTGTTCTGCTGGGGGACTTCAACGCTCATGTTGGCAATGTTGGTAGAGTGGCTGTGCCAGCAATCGGAGTGATGCTGGTTACTGGGGTTCAATTCCCACCTTCTACCTTCCTAGTCACGTCCGTTGTGTCCTTGGGCAAGACACTTCACCCTTTGCCTCTGATGGCTGCTGGTTAGCGCCTTGCATGGCAGCTCCCGCCATCAGTGTGTGAATGTGTGTGTGAATGGGTAAATGTGGAAATACTGTCAAAGCGCTTTGAGTACCTTGAAGGTAGAAAAGCGCTATACAAGTATAACCCATTTATTTATTATTTATTTAATGACAGTGAAACCTGGAGAGGCGTGATTGGGAAAAATGGCCACCCGGATCTGAACCCAAGTGGTGCTTTGTTATTGGACTTTTGTGCTCGTCACGGTTTGTCCATAACAACACAATGTTCAAACATAAGGGTGTCCATATGTGCACTTGGCACCAGGACATCCTCGGCTGCAGTTCCAGTTCCAAGAGCTAGCTTATGTAGCCGATTGTGTCATCAGATTTGCGGTCTCATGTTTTGGACACTCGGGTGAAGAGAGGGGCAGAGCTTTCTACCGATTACCACCTGGTAAGCTGTCAGATTCAGTGTGACAGTATACGGTCATAGTGAGAAAAACACATATTTTGTATTTGCAAACCTTACAAAAACAACTGTGTTCTGTCTTGTTCGTTGAATTTATTAATAATATATGTAAAATAAGTGTTTAAGTTCACTTTGGAATTCAACAGTGAGGTGCACTTCCTCCTTTAGACAGCAGGAGGCAGCATTTTCTAGTTTACAGTAATGTCCATGATAGCAGGGCACAACAAGGAGTTCCTTTCAAGCTAGTTCGGTGACGATCGCAAACGTTTTCATCTGCTCGAATCTCATGCCAAACAAAGTATCATCGGTATATATTGTTGAGTAGTATGCTAATATTTGATTGAGTTGTATTATTTGTTGGTTGTGATGTAATTTAGGATGTTTTATGGCCAAAAGTCAGTCATTCTAATTTTCGTAATTCATACAGTGAAGTGAATGTTAGCATAGTAAGCTAGTTTGCTGTAGAGCACTTAAATTACATATTTTGTGGCGTTTATTTATCCATTTAAGTTCAATACACAGCATAATGCATGTTTTATTGTAGTGGGCTTATGTGTGTGTAATTGGCTGTGTATGCATGTCTGTAATGTAAGCATCCTTCTGCTTGTATGTTTTCAGTTTTACCCTTTTTACGGTCAATAAACCTGTGGACAAGAAGACGTTTTTTCGAGTGTTTGATCAAGAAAAGGTGTTAGGGTAAAGCCAAGCTATTTCTACATATCGAGGGCGGCACAGTAAAACGATGTCTTTAACGCAGAAGATAAGACAGCATACACAAGAACAAACAATGGATTGCACAGAAAGCTCAATACGGACAAAATCTACCACTTCACGTGCTTCAACGAGGTCAAAAGCTTCCTCCACCGAGGCTGCAGCTGCCAGAGCACGCGCAAAAGCAGAGGCAGCCAAAGTACGTTTGTCTTTTGCACAAAAAGAAATGACACTCAAAGTGGAAAAAGCACAACTGGACGTGGAAAAAGCACAACTAGAAGCTAAGATGGACATGCTCTTACAAGGAGATGCAGCAGCTGCACTCGCCAAAGCGGAGGTCTTGCAAGCCGCTGTGGAAGGAAGTGATCGAAGCAGCTCCTATCTTCAAATCAAGCAGTTGTTTGAACATTCAGTTGACACATTAGAGCGCACAAAATAATACATAGCCACTCAGGCCCAAGAGAAAAGTCAAATACAAGTTGAATCACCACACCAACAGCCATCAACATGGAATGAAACACATTATAAACCGCCAGATGTGAACTCCAGTCAACACCCACATCTCCAGACAGAGCACAGGGAACACAGAGTTGGCTTTGTTTCTACCCTACAACAAATGACGACACCTTCACAGCCAGAAGTCACATCAGTCACCAGTCCATCTTCAAACAACATACGAAACAATCACCAAGATTACAAGTCCAGCTACAGTTCTCCTTTGCATCCAAGGTCCAGCCGTACACCTTGTCAGCCTGTCTACGATCAAGGGAATGTGGCAGACTTCGCAAGATATCTAGCTCACCGTGAGCTAGTCACAACGAGCCTGATAAAGTTCAACGACCAGCCATGCAGTTACAGGGCATGGAAACAGTCCTTTGTGAACATAGTCAGAGGCCTCAACATAACGTCCAGTGAAGGAATGGATTTGTTGGTGACGTGGCTAGGGAAGGAGTCAGCTGAGCACGCAAAACGCATCAGGGCTGTCCATGTCAACTCCCCAGACAAAGGCCTAAAAAGGATATGGGACAGACTGGAAACCTGTTACGGCGCACCCGAAATGGTGGAGGATTCACTGTTTGAACGGATCCACAGCTAAAATCATCAACAGAGACTATTCAAAGCTCCATGAGTTGAGTGATTTTCTCATAGAATTGGAGGCAGCCAAGGAAGATGGAGACTTGCCTGGCCTTGCATATTTGGACACAGCGCGTGGGATAAACCCATTAGTTCAAAAGTTACCATTCAACCTTCAAGAAAAGTGGCTCAACGTTGGCACAAACTATAAATTACAACACAATGTAACATTTCCCCCCTGTTATGTTTTTGTTGACTTCATTGGAAAACAAGCTATAATTAGGAATGACCCAGGCTTCAAATTTGCAGGTCAAATTGACACCTCAAAAGCAGACCGAGTCCAATGGAAGCAGATCCAAAATAGAGAAGTCTCAGTTCATAAGATCGTTCATAAGATCCTATTAATGACAAACAACACTTTGAAGCTGATGATCCCGAGAAACAATGCCCTATTCATAAAAAGCCTCACATGCTCCAAAAATGTCGGGCCTTCCGTGCAATGCCGTTGGAACAACGCAAGGAATTCCTGAAAGAGAATGGCATATGTTTTAAGTGTTGCACATCCACTCAACACATAGCAAAAAACTGTAAATGTATTAACTAAGTGCACTGAGTGTGACAGCGCTAAGCACATTTCTGCACTTCATCCTGGACCTGCACCATGGATCCTGGTCCCAAACCCCCAGACACAGCTTGGTGGGGAGCAAGACTCAGAACTTTCAACTGAGGTCAGTGCTCGATGTACAGATGTATGTGGTGGCGATCAAAGCTACAAATCCTGCTCAAAGATCTGCCTTGTTAAAATATATCCTAGCGGCCGTCCTGAGAAATCCCTGAAAGTTTATGCAATCATCGACGAGCAGAGTAACAAGTCCCTTGCTCGTTCAGAGTTCTTTGAGATCTTCAACATTCAAAATCCTTCATCTCCATACACGCTCCGAACCTGCTCTGGAGTAACGGAAACCACTGGGAGAAGAGCTTCAGGCTACAAAATTGAATCCATGGATGGAAAAGTGTGCCTCTCCTTACCAAGCCTACTGGAATGTGATGATCTACCTAACAACAGATCAGAAATCCCAACACCTAATGCTGCAGCCAACCATACTCACCTAAAATCAGTTGCTAACCTCATCCCAGAGCTGGATCCTAACGCGTCCATCATGCTTCTCCTCGGGAAATACATCATCTCTGTCCACAAAGTGCGCAAACAGGTTGATGGGGCACGCCTATGCTCAAAAACTTGACCTGGGATGGGTGATTGTTGGAAATGTATGCTTGGGAGGTGTTCACAAGCCGACCACAGTGAATAACTTCAACACCATTACAATTGAACAAAGGTGTCCCACAGTCTTTACACTTTGTCCTAACGTATTTCAAGTCAAGGAGAGACATGGCCAGTTTCAAAGCCCTGAATACTCAAAGGTAACCTTCACAAAAAAATGTAAGCAAGATGACGTGGGCGCTACAGTTTTTCGGCAGACCAAAGATGACAACAAAGTCGGTCCATCCATTGATGACATCGCCTTCCTGCAAATCATGGCGAGGGGTTTGAAAAAGGACATAACCAACAGCTGGGTAGCTCCGCTGCCATTTAAGACTCTAAGGCCCAAGCTTCCTGACAACAAAGTTCAAGCCTTGAAGCGTTTTTCCTCTCTGAGACGCAACTTCGAAAGAAAACCAGTGATGAAAGAGCACTTTTTTAGCTTCATGGAAAATATCTTTCAAAATGAACATGCTGAAATAGCTCCTCCACTCACATCTAATAAAGAAAGATGGTATTTACCAGCCTTTGGTGTTTACCATCCAAAGAAACCTGGGAACATCCGTGTGGTGTTTGACTCCAGCGCCCAATACAATGGTGTGTCACTAAACCACGTGCTGTTAACTGGACCCGACCTCCTCAACACCCTTATAAGGGTACTCCTCAGGTTTCGCAAATAAGCTGTAGCCATAATAGCAGACATTCAGCAGATGTACTGCTGTTTCTTAGTCAGAGAAGAGGACCGCAATTATCTCAGGTTTTTATGGTTCAGAAACAACAACTCACCTGAAGACATCATGGAATACAGAATGAGGGTCCATGTTTTTGGAAATTGTCCCTCTCCCGCAGTGGCCATCTACTGTTTAAGAAAGTCAGTGAAAAATGCAGTGATTTGTCAACCGTGACTTTTATGTAAATGACGGGCTAACGACACTTCCCTCCGTCGAAGCTGCAGTGAAGCTGCTCAAGAGGACGCAAGAGGTTCTGTCAGACTCAAACTTGAGGTTTCACAAAATCTCCTCAAATAAAGGAGAAGTTGTGAATGCATTCCCATCTCAGGGCCATGCCACCAACTTAAAGGACCTGGACTTCACTTCAGATACCCTGCCCATGCAACGTAGTCTGGGACTTAACTGGGATCTAACGTCAGACACATTTACCTTTCAAGTAGCAGATGAGCAAAAGCCTTTCACCCGCAGAGGTGTTTTGTCAACTGTCAACAGCATCTATGATCCCCTAGGATTTCTTGCCCCTGTCACCATACAAAGCAAGCTGATCCTGCGTGAGCTCATGCAGAACAACGGAGATTGGGATGCACCTCTTCCTCAAGAAATGGAAGAGACATGGTCAATGTGGCGATGCTCATTGAAATATCTCAGCAATCTCCAGATCCCAAGAGTTTACACACAAAAAGAGAGATAGTCATCTTTTGTGACGGTTCCACAAAGGCAATTGCAGCAGTTGCATACTTAAAACTAACAGAGAAAAATGGAACCAACCACGTGGGCTTTCTCATGGGAATGGCCAAGCTTACACCCTTGTCAGAACAAACTGTCCCTAGACTTGAGCTTTGTTCTGCAGTATTAGCGGTGGAGCTTGCCGAGCTCATCACCTCAGAGATGGACATGGAGGTTGACATCACTTTCTACAGCCACAGCAAGGTCGTTCTTGGTTATATCATCAATGCCAGACCTCTTGTATGGTATTTACCAGCCTTTGGTGTTTACCATCCAAAGAAACCTGGGAACATCCATGTGGTGTTTGACTCCAGCGCCCAGATGACCCCCAAATACTCTCACCAGCAACACTCCTCACACAAAAGGTCAGTCATTCAACTGCTCCCGTAGGCGACTGGGTAAAAGATCTCCACAAGCAACAGTGGCGTCAAATCCAGCATTTGGCTCAAACCTTTTGGGTCAAATGGAAGAAGCAATACCTATCCACACTTCAGCCACGGAGGAAGTGGCATTCACCCCACCCTAACCTCCTGCCTGGAAGTGTAGTGCTCCTCAAAGATGACCAACTAAAGAGAAACCATTGGCCTTAGGACTAATTACACAAGTCTTCCCAAGCAAAGATGGCAGAGTTCGCAAAGTGGAGATAAAAGTCTCCAGAAAGGATGGGACCAAAGTGTTCCTGCGGCCGGTCACAGAGACAATCCTGATTATGGCACCAGAGAAGCCATAATATCCTTTGGGACAGTTTGGTAGTGGCGGTTTAATCCGTATTTGCAAACCTTACAAAAACAAATGATTCTAGTAAAACTCACATAGATACAATATTACAGGCATTTTTAGAATAATGAATGTTTGGTTTTGGAGTTATGTTTATATAACTTTCATATTTAGTATGACAGTTATACCGTCATATTGAGTAAACAAAAATAACTTGTGTCTTTTCAAACCTTACAAAAGATCATTTTACTAGTAAAACTAACAAAGATGCATGTCTCCAGGCATTATTAGCCATTTTGCATGTGTTGTTTAGGAGTTATTTTTAAATACATTTTTATTGCTTTTTTCGCATTATCTCAGGATTCTAAGAACATTACAGTCATATTGAGTAAAAAAATACTTTTTGTGTTTGCAAGATTTAAAAAAACATATGTTTCGAGTAAAACTCCCAAGGATGCATTATTTCAAGTATTATAAGCAATTTTTCATGTGTGGTTTAGGAGTTATGTTTAAATAACTGTCATATTGAGTGTGACAGTATACTGTCATAGTGAGTAAAACCTACTTTTTGTATTTGCAAACATTACAAAAACAACTGATTCTAGTAAAATTCACATGGATTCGATACTAAAGGAATTTTTAGACATTTTGCATGTTTTGTTTAGGAATTATGATGGAATACATTTTTATTGCTTTTTTCGCATTTTCTCAGTATTTTAAGAACATTACTGTCATATTGAGTAAAAAACTACTTTTTGTCTTTGCAAGCCTTAAAAAAGCATATGTTTCGAGTAAAACTCACGAGAATTTATTATTTCAGGAATTATTAGCCATTTTTCATGTGTAGTTTAGGAGTTATCTTTAAATAACTGTCATATTGAGTGTGGCAGTTATACTGTCATATTGAGTGTGGCAGTTATACTGTCATATTGAGTAAATATAACTAACTGGTGTCTTTGCAAACCTTACAAAAGAAACTGTTTCTAGTAAAACTCACAAAGATGCATTTCTTTACGCATTATTAGACACTTTTCATGTTTGGTTTAGGAGTTGTTTTTAAATAACTGTCATTTGAGTGTGGCAGTATACTGTCATTATGTGTAAAACCTAATTTTTGTATTTGCAAACCTTACAAAAACAAATGATTCTAGTAAAACTCACATGGATACAATATTGCAGGCATTTTTAGACATAATGAATGTTTGGTTTTGGAGCAGTGTTGGGTTAGTTACTGAAAACCAGTAACTAGTTACAATTACTAGTTACTTAATTTCAAAAGTAACTCAGTTACTAACTCAGTTACTTACACCAAAAAGTAATGTGTTACTGTGAAAAGTAACTATTTAGTTACTTCTTTTTTTCTTCTTTTTTTTAAAAAGCTCCCATTAATGGCCTTTTAGCCTTCATTACAATACTGTTATTGCACTGGAGAATAATACAATCTGTTGATCAACTTGACATGCATTTTTATTTACCTTTTAACATAATTAATGAAAAACAGTGGAACATAAAAAGACATTTCTCCTTTCTTTAAACTTGGACCAATGACCATTAATAAAAAACAACTTAAAGTGCAACATAAGAAGGCACATCATCTTCCTTGAAACATAGATAGTGAAATAAAGCCTGACATCTCGAGTGATGCTGCTGTCTTCCACACTTGGAGTCATGGATTGTACAATCCTTGTTTTCAGTGGCAGGATCTTGACACAGATGGTGAAGTTTCAGTGCTCAGTAGAGATGTAACAGCTTTGAGGGGTTTAAGCACCTGGAGGACCTCCTCTGCCACTCTCACATCATCATCAGACAGGGTGATGATGTCTTTTACATTGCCTTCAGGGTCTTGTGGGTCAATGCAGAGTATATAGCTGCCTGCTGCTCCAACATATCATAAGTGGAGTTCCACCTCGTTGGGACATAATGTATGAGCTTTATGAGTAGGCAGCTTTAGCATTTCTTGCTTTGTCTTAAGGACATGAGCAGCTGTTGTGCTTGGGTGGAAGTAGGAAACCTCCTTCCTGATCCTCCCAAGGAGGCGCTCCATCCTATTGACTGAGATGTGATGCCAAATTCACTACATGTGCAAAGCACCTATCTGTGGTCCCAATCCTGTCTCATTCACTGCATTTATGTGATTTTTGGCATTATCACGTGTGACTGGGATATCTTTATCTTCCATTCCTCCACTGCTTGTGTCAGTACCTGCGCAAGGTGACTCTCGTAGAGGAGGCGTGTCTTCTCGTCTGCCAGTCTGCTGTGATGAAGTGAGCGCTTATCGTCACATTGTTTCTCTGGACGTGCACCAGTCTGTCATGAGCGCAACAGATGATGCTCTGGATAGTTCATCCACAACTTTTTTCTTCTCCTGCTCATAAATATCTGGCACAATCTTATCGCTGAAGTGGGTGCGCGACGGGATGTCGTAACGTGGCTCAAGCACGTTCAGCATGTGTTTTAAACCCTCGTCTTGCACAACTGAGTCTGCACCTATAAACACACCGATTAAATGGCGGGGGCGTTCAAGCTCTTCCGTTACTCCGCTCGCCATGACCACGCTGTGTGTGGACTGAACGTGCGGACACCTATTTTTTTGTTTCATATACCACACCGCGGATCACGCGTGTCCCTCCCCTCCCCACACCCACACCCAGACACACACACACGCCTCTTTTCTTCTCCCCGGCTTGTGACAGAGGAAGATTCAGAAGAACGACACCGTAGCGCTTCTGTTTCTAGCCGATACTACATAAAAAATAACGTAAAATAACGCAGTAACGCATCATGTAGTAATGGTAACTGAGTTACTGAATATAAAAAATAACGCGTTAGATTACTAGTTACCGCCGAAACTAACGGCGTTACAGTAACGCGTTACTTTGTAACGCGTTAGTCCCAACACTGTTTTGGAGTTATGTTTATATAACTTTTATATTTAGTATGACAGTTATACTGTCATATTGAATAAAAAAAACTAACTTGTGTCTTTGTAAACCTTACAAAAGATCATTATTTTTTTTTAGTAAAACTAACAAAGATACATGTCTCCAGGCATTAAATGTGTTTAGGAGTTATGTTTGAATACATTTGTATTGCTTTTTTCGTATTATCTCAGGATTCTAAGAACATTACAGTCATATTGAGTAAAAAACTACTTTTTGTGTTTGCAAAAAAGCATATGTTTCTTGTAAAAGTCCCAAGGATGCATTATTTCAAGTATTATAAGCATTTCTTCATGTGTGGTTTAGGAGTTATGTTTAAATAACTGTCATATTGAGTGTGACAGTATACTGTCATAGTGAGTAAAACCTAATTTTTGTATTTGCAAACCTAACAAAAACAACTGATTCTAGTACAACTGACATGGATTCAATTTTAAAGGAATTTTTAGACATTTTGCATGTTTTGTTTAGGAATTATGATGGAATACATTTGTATTGCTTTTTTCGCATTATCTCAGGATTTTAAGAACATTACTGTCATATTAAGGAAAAAACTACTTTTTATGTTTGCAAGCCTTAAAAAGCATATGTTTCGAGTAAAACTTGCAAGAATGCATTATTTCAGGCATTATTAGCCATTTTTCATAAATGGTTTAGGAGTTATGTTTAAATAACTGTCATATTGAGTGTGACACTGTCATAGAGAGTAAAACCTAATTTTTGTATTTGCAAACCTTACAAATACAACTGATTCTAGTAAAACTCACACGAATTCAATATTACAGACATTTTTACACATTTTGCAATGTTTGGTTTAGGAATTATGATGGAATACATTTTTATTGCTTTTTTCGCATTATCTCAAGATTTTAAGAACATTACTGTCATATTGAGGAAAACACTACTTTTTGTGTTTGCAAGCCTTAAAAAAGCATATGTTTCGAGTAAAACTCACAAGGATACATTATTTCAGACATTTTTAGCCGTTTTTCATGTGTAGTTTAGGAGTTATGTTTAAATAACTGTCATATTGAGTGTGGCAGTTATACTGTCATATTGAGTAAAAAAAAATAACTTGTGTCTTTGCAAACCTTACAAAAGAAAATGTGTCTAGTAAAACTCACAAAGATACATTTCTTCACGCATTATTAGACATTTTTCATGTGTGGTTTAAGAGTTATGTTTAAATAACTGTAATATTGAGTGTGGCAGTTATACTGTCATTATGAGTAAAACCTAATTTTTGTATTTTTAAACCTTACCAAAACGCCTGATTCTAGTAAAATTCACATAGATACAATTTTACAGGCATTTTTAGACATAATGCATGTTTGGTTTTGGAGTTAGGTTTATATAACTTTCATATTTAGTATAACAGTCATATTAAGTACAAAAACAAACTTGTGTCTTTGCAAACCTTACAAAATATTTTCTAGTAAAACTCACAAAGATACATTTCTCCAGGCATTTTTTTATCCCTTTTGCATGTGTTGTTTAGGAGTCATGTTTAAATAACTGTCATATAGAGTGTGGCAGTTATACTGTCACAGTGAGTAAAACCTAATTTTTGTATTTGCAAACCCTACACAAACAACTGATTCTAGTAAAACACACATAGATACATTATTACAGGCATGTTTAGACATATTGCATGTTTGGTTTTTGAGGTATGTTTATATAACCTCCTTTCTGAGCTGCCACCTTATCGTGGCAGAGGAGTTTGCGTGTCCCACTGATCCTAGGAGCTATGTGCTTCTATGCCCCTTGGTAGGGTCTCCCAAGACAAACTCCTAGGTGAAGGATCAGACAAAGAGCAGCACAAAGACCTTTATGAAAAGTACAAATCGAGGACCTAGATTTTCCACGCCCGGACGCGGGTTACCGTGGCTCCCCTGTGGCCCAGAGGTGGGGCACAATGGCGAGCACCTCGAAGAGGCAACGTGGGTCCCCCCTCCAATGGGCTCACCACTCATGGGCTGAGTCATAGAGGTCGGGTGCAGTGTGAGCTGGGCAGCAGCCGAAGGCAAGGCACTTGGCGGTCCGATCATCAGCTACATCATCTATTTATTTATATCTGCACCCTATTACTTTTTTATCCTGCACTGCCAACCAGCTAATGCAACACATGTTTGTTCTTATCTGTGCTGTAAAGTTCAAATTTGAACGACAATAAAAAAGTAAGTCTAGGTCTAAGACCCACAAACACTGGCTGAGTAACAACAATATGAACGTTGCATGGAAATTTATCTGCCAGTTTCTGCATCCCACAGGGATTCTTCTTTTGTGTTTCTGCACCTGCGGTTCCCACACAAGGTTGCAACATTGTTTGTCAACACTGTCTGCGCTCATTTTGTCGCACATTTGACCCTCTGATGTTCTGTGTACCTACACTCTGTCCTCCCCGTCTAGGCCTTCTGTGTGTGTGTGTGTGTGTGTGTGTGTGTGTGTGTGTGTGTGTGTGTGTGTGTGTGTGTGTGTGTGTGTGTGTGTGTGTGTGTGTGTGTGTGTGTGTGTGTGTGTGTGTGTGTGTGTGTGTGTGTGTGTGTGTGTGTGTGTGTGTGTGTGTGTGTGCGTGTGTGCGTCTGTGTGTGTGTGTGTGTGTGTGTGTGTGTGTGTGTGTGTGTGTGTGTGTGTGTGTGTGTGTGTGTGTGTGTGTGTGTGTGTGTGTGTGTGTGTGTGTGTGTGTGTGTGTGTGTGTGTGTGTGTGTGTGTGTGTGTGTGTGTGTGTGTGTGTGTGTGGTACACAGAACATCAATTTCCACACTTCTATTAGCCCCGGGTCCAGTGGACCCCGGACATCTGTTCTTCACAGAAAATGAGCCAAAGCCAGTGAGTCTCAGTTTGAAAAATTAATTAATTGTATCATTTTTCTTTTAATAAAAATCGAAAACGGGTCCCACAGACCCGAACACCACACAAGGGTTAAATAGTTTATAAAACTGTAGAATTGAAGACATTATCTGTAAATAAACAATCCACCTGTTATTTTAAGTAATATGCCAGTAATGACAAACTCTGTATATTTCTATTATTTTTACAGAAAAATACCAAATTAATTATACATAGCATTTTCTGTTTTCTTAAATTATTTTCAAATTCATGTAAAATTACAGTAATTATCTTTCATTAAATATGTAGCTTGTTATATAAAAGTCCATGTCCATACTAACAATTTAACACAAAGGGGTGTCAAAATCAAATACAGAGTGGGCCAAAATCTAAAACTGAACAAAGCGTTGAACAAATAACGTATTCTTCGAGCTAACGTCACGTCCGCTTTTCATCCATTTTAACATCGTTTAGACCCAGTCACAAGATATGTGCGGCTTCTGTTCTCCCGAAATGTGTTTGTCATTCTTGTTTGGTGTGGATTCACAGTGTGGCATATATTTCTAACAGTGTCCCTGGAGGGTTGGTAAGTATTGTTAATTTGATATCGCCTCAAGGACCCAGTGAAATTACACGGCGGGCCAAATTTGACACCCATGCTGTAGAACAGACCTGGGCATTCTGCGGCCCGCGGGCCGCTTTCAGCCCTTTGTGCGTCCCTGTCCGGCCCGCGTGAGGCCAATTATAAATTACAAAATAAATTTTAAAAAGTATCTATGTCGAGTGTGCAATACAACGGTGCTGCTTTTGTTTTGAAAATCGTTATTTGTATTACTTCCGTGTGGACGTATGCGTGATTGTGAGTTAATGTGAACAGCTGCAATCACAAATTACAAAATAAAGTTGAAAAAACATCTATGTCGTGCGCGCAATACAACTGTGCTGCTTTTATTTTGAAAAGTATTATTTATGGGCGTGTGAGTGAAGGTGCACATGCAGCGACAAGTGATGCACGGTTTACACCCGAGACGCTAAAAAGAGAAAAGTTGATGACGAATGCCGTGTTTTCAACAAGACATGGACTGCCAAGCAACGTTCCCTCTAAGGTGCGTGCCTGCGCAATTGCGCACTGCTCAAGCGTCCGCTGCGCGCAGCAAATATATGCCGCGCACCAAATCAAATCCCATCTGAATTCTAAACAAAATAAACATATTTATTCTATGTAATTTTGCAATGCAACTTTGAGTGACAGTGACAACAAGCGGCCCTAACGGTGTTCGTCAACACCGTTCAATTGAACACCGTTCAATTATTGTAACGTCTATCGAGATGCTTCGAGGACAGGAATTATATCGATCACTTTATTGAGCAAAACTGTTTATATTCGGACATAACCACACCAAAAACATGAGTAAAACAATTCTATCTCGAAAAAGTAGTCATTTTCTGCCGTACAAACCAGGCCAAAACCAACTTGTCATCTGTCACCAACATGCATACCACTAAACCACTGGTGCGTTTACGGCCACACAAAAAGTCGGACAACTCAAACACCACACAAAGTTACACTATGACTCCTCAGTCATACGTGTGCTTATTTTACTGTCATTTATTTTTAATGTTAATTTATTTGTATTAGTCATGGAATGCTGTTACACACATTATGTTGAAGTATTAGTATTATTAGTAATTATTATTATTATTATTTATCTTATTTATCAAAAATAATATTGAGCAAAATTTTATTGAAATATTGTCGATGTGGCCCTCCAGCAGTGCTCGGGTTGCTCATGCGGCCCCCGGTAAAAATTAATTGCCCACCCCTGCTGTAGAATAAATGTATTTATCTGCAGAACTGCTTGCATCATCACTTGATTAAAGGTGGTTGATCTTAACAATTCAGAAAAAATCTGTAAAATAATGGTATTTTTCTGTGGAACTGCCAGCATTGTCACTACATTAAAGGTGTTTGATCAAAATAATTTGGAAAAACTCTGTAGAATAAAGGTATTTTTCTGCCGAACTGTTTGCGTCGTCACTTTATTAAAGGTGGTTGATTTTAATAATTTAGTAAAAATCTGTAAAATTACGATATTTTTCCGCAAAACGTGTCATGAAAATTTCTATAAATATAATGTTATTGATCATTATTTGGTTTACAATGTTTTACTTTAATTGTTTGGTTTTCGTTTTGCAGCCGTAGCTGCCAGTACATTACCGTTTTTTCACAGAATTTTTTTTTACAGTGTGCAGTATACTGTCATAGTGAGTAAAACCTAATTTTTGTATTTGAAAACCTTACAAAAACAACTGATTCTAGTAAAACTCACATGTTTTGTTTAGGAATTATGATGGAATACATTTTTATTGCTTTTTTCACATGATCTCAGGATTTTAAGAACATAATTGTCATATTGAGGAAAAAACTACTTTTTGTCTTTGCAAGCCTTAAAAAAGCATATGTTTCGAGTAAAACTCACAATAATGCATTATTTCAGGCATTATTAGCCATTTTTCATGTGTGGTTTGGACTTATGTTTAAATAACTGTCATATTTAATGTGACACTCTCATAGAGTAAAACCTAATTTTTGTATTTGCAAACCTTACGGCAAATGATTCTAGTAAAACTCACATGGATTCAATATTACAGACATTTTTACACATTTTGCATGTTTGGTTTAGGAATTATGATGGAATACATTTGTATTGCTTTTTTCGCATTATCTCAGGATTCTAAGAACATTACAGTCATATTGAGTAAAAAACTACTTTTTGTGGTTGCAAGATTTAAAAAAGCATATGTTTCGAGTAAAACTCACAACCAGGGACGTGCACATGATTATAGAGGGGCAGGCGCTCAAAGTCAGAAAAGGGCAGGAATTTTTTTTTTTGGTCCTTTACACAATATGGAAATTAATGTAAAATTAAATTTGCTAATAGGAAGCTAACTACTTAGCTGTGTGTCCTTTGTAGGTAAAAGTGATTGCCATTTCTTTTGTGTCAACAAATTATGGTCATAATGAGTTAATTCACATTATCATAGGCTTGGAAGACATGAAAAGCTACAAAACACTGGTTTATTATTAGGCTATTTATTGTTAAAGCACTTTAAAATTGAACATTGAACAGTGCAACATGAACTTTGAAAAAAAATACAAAAATAAATACCCAAGTGGAAAAAACTTCAATGTGAAAATCTGTCTTTCTTCCCTTAACTTGATGAAAACACCATCAAGTTGTAACTTATGGTCTTTCCCACTTAATGCTCAGACTAAACAACTGAAACGCAATACAGGGCCAAAAATATTGACCAGGGGCCAGTAGGGCTGTATCTATGGCGTCACATTAGTACCAAAAATCCAAGCGCGTAAAAACTGTTATCGCGCGCTGATTCTCCACTTCGTGCGCGCGCGCGACACCCCTTTGCGCGCGCGTGGTGCCTTTGTGCGCGCGCGCGGCGCCTTCTTGCGTGCGCGCGGTGCCTTTCTGCGCGCGCGCTGTCTCGTTTTGCGCGCGCGCGGTGCCTTTCTGCGCGCGCTGTCTCGTTTTGCGCGCGCGCGGTGCCTTTCTGCGCGCGCGCTGTCGCTTTCTGCGCGCGCGCTGTTGCTTTCTGCGCGCGCGCTGTCGCTTTCTGCGCACGCGCTGTCTCGGTCTGTGCGCTGTCATGTTTCATTTTGGTACTTTGGGGGCAGGCATGCTTAGACCGCCCCTTCTTTCTGATTGGCTTTGAGCAATCAGAAGTATAGCAGGGCGGGTCATCGTCAATATGTATCAAGATTTTACGGAGGAAGAAGTGGATAAAAAAATGTTGGCTGGAAAAGAGGTAGGTTATTGAATTGGTTTGGAGTGATTGTAAGGGTACTATTACTAAAAATAATAATAATACATTTTTATTTATAAAGCACTTTTCATACATTTAAAATGCAGCTCAAGGTGCTTTACATAGTTAAAAACAAAATGAGAAATAACACCCACACCCCATGAAGACAGTCAAACATGTACATAAAAATAAAGAAACAACAACAACAACAACAACAACAATAATAATAATAACAACACAATGACAATAGCCAATCACAGGAACCCTCTGGACGTGGAGATCCAGAGGGCTCTTTGAGGAAACACTAGATGATAAAATAAATGGATTAATAATAATTAAAATACACATTAGGTAAAAGTCCAAAAATAATATGAAATAAGATAAGATATAATCAAACATAAAAATAAACTACAATATGAAAAACTATAAAATAAAATAAAATACAATAAAAACTGAAATATAAATATAATAAGACCATATAAAAATAGGCTAAGATATGATAAAACTTAAAAATAAGCTAAGATATGATAAAACATAAAAATAACTAATACTAATAGAATAATCCTGCACATTGGGCCTAATATTTGTGTAGTAAAGTGGTTTTTGAATTCGAGCAATGTAATCTGAAAGATGTTTAAAATATCAACAATTAATGTTAATATTTTTGAAACAATATACTTCTCATAACATGAGTATATGTGTGCATGAGAGAGTGTAAAGAAAAGCATTGCTATAGTTTCACTTCATCTGCCTTTTTTTACAACCTACTTGAAGTTGTATTTTTTTTTTTTTTTTTTTTTTTTTTTTTTTTTTTTTTTCAAAGCCAATCAGAAAGAAGGGGCGGTCTAAGCATACCCGCCCCCAAAGTACCAAAATGAAACATGACAGCGCACAGACCGAGACAGCGCGCGCGCAGAAAGGCACCGCGCGCACGCAAGAAGGCGCCGCGCGCGCGCACAAAGGCACCACGCACGCGCAAAATGGTGTCGCGCGCGCGCACGAAGTGGAGAATCAGCGCGCGATAACAGTTTTTACGCGCTTGGATTTTTGGTACTAATGTGACGCCATATGTATCCTTTCTTTTTTTGGCATTGTGCTGCAGGCATAATCAACATGAATCAAGCTTAAATACAGATGGTAATATTCCTAACAGATAACCTACATCTTATATCCCCAGAATGCTGAAATTATTATTATTATTATTATTATTAATAATAATTATTATTATTATTATTATTATTATTATTATCATTATCATTATTATTATTCTTATTATTGTTATTATTATCATTATTATTATTTTGTTAACCCACACAGTAATAGCAAAGTCACAATAAACTTTATATCTAAAACTCTACTGTGAGAAAATTGTGATCCGCCGTAAACACAGTGCATTTTATTTTGAAAACTAACCCGGTGTTTTATTTTGTATTTTGTTCACTACTTCCTGTCCCGCACGATCCGCTCTGCTCTGTGCGGACTTGATGTGCCGTGCTCAATTGATGCGCCGTGCTCCAACGTCCGGCAAAAACAGAAGCTGACACATTGAGTAATAGAATAATACAGCCTTTTTCTGAAATATTACCCATATTAGATGCTGAATAAGTGGACGGCGACTAGACCATAACTCACAGGTTCAAGTTGCTCCACTGTCACGTCTCAGGGGCGCAATTGGCTCCTCTCACTTACTCTTACTCACTCACTCATCCGGTATTACAAGAAAACGTGGAGTTTTTGTACCGCTGTTTTTTTTTTTACATCTCTGACAGGAATTTATTAATGTTGTTTAAAGGAAAGGAAAAAAACGCACACACACAGGCAGAGGGCACTTTTTAAGACGAGGCAAAAAAGGGCAGGGGCTCGAGCACCAATAGGGCCCTATGTGTGCACGTGCCTGCTCACAACGATGCATTATTTCAGGCATTATTAGCAATTTTAATATGAGTTATGTTTAAAAAACTGTCATATTGAGTGTAACAGTTATACTGTCATAGTGAGTAAAACCAAATTTTTGTATTTGCAAACCATACAAAAACAACTGATTCTAGTAAAACTCACATGGATTCAATATTAAAGGAATTTTTAGACATTTTGCATGTTTTGTTTAGGATTTATGATGGAATACATTTGTATTGCTTTTTTCGCATTACCTCAGGATTTTAAGAACATTACTGTCATATTGAGGAAAAAACTACTTTTTGTGTTTGCAAGCCTTAAAAAAGCATATGTTTCGAGTAAAACTTGCAAGAATGCATTATTTCAGGCATTATTAGCCATTTTTCATGTGTAGTTTAGGAGTTATGTTTAAATAACTTTCATATTTAGTATAGATAGATAGATAGATAGATAGATAGTACTTTATTGATTCCTTCAGGAGAGTTCCCTCAGGAAAATTTAAATTCCAGAAGCAGTGTACAAAATTGTAAAAAGTAAAAAGTAAATAATGGGGGTATAAATGGAAACAAAATAGAAAACTATTACAATAGAATAAAAATAAAAAGCAACGATGAGAATAAAAATATAACAGTAAAATAAGAATATAACAAGAGAAACTAGGCAGTAGTGACCATGTTATGAAAAAGTATTTCACTGTTATTGTTTTGCATCCCCTGTCATCCTAGTACACCTTGGAGAGGACCGCATATGTGGGTAACCCCGTGGGTAACCCCCCCTCTAGGGGAGACCGAAAGCAATGGATGTCAAGTGGGTCTGACATAATATTGTGAAAGTCCAGTCCACAGTGGATCCAACACATCAGCGAGAGTCCAGTCCATATTGGGGCCAGCAGGAAACCGTCCCGAACGGAGACGGGTCAGCAGCGCAGAGATGTCCCCAACCGATGCACAGGCTAGCGGTCCCGACTCTGGACAGCAGGCACTTCATCCATGGCCACCGGACCTGTGCAACTCCCCCTCCCCAAGGGAGAGGGGAGCAGAGGAGAGAAGAAAAGAAACGGCAGATCAACTGGTCTAAAAGGGGGGTCTATTTAAAGGCTAGTGTATACAAATGAGTTTTAAGATGGGACTTAAATTCTTTTACTGAGGTAGCATCTCTAACTGTTACCGGGAGGGCATTCCATAGTACTGGAGCCCGAATAGAAAACGCTCTATAGCCCGCAGACTTTTTTTGGGCTCTGGGAATCACTAATAAGCCGGAGTTCTTTGAACGCAGATTTCTTGCCGGGACATATGGTACAATACAATCGGCAAGATAGGCTGGAGCTAGACCGTGTAGTATTTTATACGTAAGTAGTAAAACTTTAAAGTCACATCTTAAGTGCACAGGAAGCCAGTGCAGGTGAGCCATTATAGAAGTAATATGATCAAACTTTCTTGTTCTTATCAAGAGTCTAGCAGCTGCATTTCTTACCAACTGTAATCTTTTAATGCTAGACATAGGGAGACCTGAAAATTAAACGTTACAGTAATCGAGATGAGACGTAACGGACGCATGAATAATGATCTCAGTGTCGCTAGTGGACAAAATGGAACGAATTTTAGCGATATTACGGAGATGAAAGAAGGTCGTTTTAGTAACACTCTTATTGTGTGACTCAAACGAGAGAGTTGGGTTGAAGATAATACCCAGATTCTTTAATTTGTGTAATTGTTTGGTTGTCAAATGTTAAGGTGGTATTATTAAATAGGTGTCGGTGTCTAGCAGGACCGATAATCAGCATTTCTGTTTTCTTAGCGTTGAGTTGCAAAAAGTTAGCGGACATCCATTGTTTAATTTCATTAAGACACTTCAGCTGACTACAATCCGGCGTGTTGGTCAGCTTTAGGGGCATGTAGAGTTGGGTGTCATCAGCATATCAGTGAAAGCTAACACCGTATTTGCATATGATGTCACCTAGCGGCAGCATGTAAATCTAAAGAGTGCAGGGCCAAGAACCGAACCCTGGGGAACTCCGCAAGTTACCTTGACATAGTCCGAGGTCACATTGTTATGGGAGACGCACTGCATCCTGTCAGTAAGATAAGAGTTAAACCAAGACAAGGCTAAGTCTGATATACCAACACGTGTTTTGATACGCTCTAATAAAATATTACGATCGACGGTATCGAAAGCGGCGCTAAGAAGCAGCAACATAGATGACGCATCAGAATCCATCGTTAGCAATATATCATTAGTCATTTTTGCGAGAGCTGTCTCCGTAGAGTGATTTGCCCTGAAACCGGATTGAAAAGGTTCACAGAGATTGTTAGACACTAAGTGTTCATTTAGCTGCTGTGCAACAATTTTTTCGAGAATTTTCGAAATAAACGGAAGGTGGGTCAGGATCGAGGTTAGGTCTTTTGAGCAGAGGATGAATAACCGCTTTTTTGAATCCTAGTGGAACAGTGCCGGAGGAAAGTGATAAGTTTATAATATTTAACACTGATGGACCTAATAATACAAACAGTTCCTTGATAAGTTTCCCAGAAAGTGGGTCAAGTAAACATGTTGTTTGTTTTATCCCACTTACACGCCGTAATAATTCCTCTAATGTTATTTTATCAAAAATAGACAGACTATTTTGGAGGGCGGTATCCGTCGTATATACAGTCGTATTTGCGTTAATAGAACCCAGTTGTAGCTGGGATGCGTTGTCTTTAATCTCCTTTCTAATGAGTTCAATTTTCTTATTGAAGAAATTCATAAAGTCATCTGCCGAGTGGGTGGAGCTACTGGGAGGAGTCCCTTGTTGGGTTAGCGATGCTACTGTACTAAACAGAAATTTAGGATTGTTTTTGTTGAGGCGGATGAGATTTGAGTAATATTTAGCTTTAGCTAAGGTAAGCATGCGTTTATAAGTTATTAAACTATCACTCCATGCTTGATGGAAAACCTCAAGTTTAGTCGCGCGCCATTTGCGTTCCAGCTTTCTACATGATAATTTATGAGCTCTAATTTCTTCTGTAAACCATGGGGTGAGCCTTTTAGGGGCCCTTTTTTGCTTTACTATCAATGGTTTCGGGCAGGACATCGTCAAAGTTGTTAGTGAGGTTATCAATAGAGCCCACATAATTTGGGAATGGTGCCATTACCGAAGGCAGTAGGTCAGCAAGTGTCATCGTTGTGGCAGCATTAATGTTGCGGCCGCTATAGCAGTTATTATTATTATTAGCTTGTTGACAATGAGTCAGAACTTCAAATTTTATAAGGTAATGATCGGACATTACTTTAGTATACGGAAGTATCATAACTTTGGAGGTGGTGACACCCCTGACAAGCACTAGATCTATTGTATTACCGTTGCGATGCGTGGGTTCATGTATTATTTGTGTAAGACCACAGCTATCAATTATGGTCTGGAGCGCAACGCACTGAGGGTCCGATGGGGTATTCATATGGATATTAAAGTCCCCCATTATGATTATATTGTCGCCGTGCGTCACTAGATCAGCAACAAACTCTGAGAATTCACTGATAAAGTCTGAATAGGGCCCAGGGGGGGCGGTAGTTAACAGCCAGGTCGAGAGGTAGCGGTGTGACAGACCTCATAGTAAGCACCTCAAACGAATTATATTTATTATTTAGGTTAGGGGTAAGTTTAAAGTTTTCATTGTATATTAGTGCGACACCCCCTCCCCTTTTAAGAGGACGGGCAACATGCGCATTCGTATAGTTAGGAGGAGATGCCTCATTTAGCGCAAAAAAAATTGTCTGGTTTGAGCCAGGTTTCGCTAAGACCAATGACGTTAAGATTGTTGTCTCTAATGACCTCATTAACTAATAACGGTTTGGGAGACAATGATCTTATGTTTAAAAAACCCAAATCATAGGTATTGGGCTGTTTTGACGAGTTTTTGTTCAGATTATCCGTAGTAGCAATATTAACAATGTTGCGTTTATTATGCGTAGTGCACTTTAAATAGTTTCGACCATATCTATGAATTGATATGACGGGAATTTTCCGATTGTTTGCTTGGTGCTGCAATAAACTGGACACATCATAAATGCATGTCCACCTCTGACACAGTCACAACAGAAAAAACATTATGTGAATTGTGTTCTAAGAGAATTGCTATGCGTACATGGATTATCCAGCCTGGCGCTGGCTAGTTCTAGCTTAACTGACTCCTCACCCGGACTAAAAGACTCTGTAATTGCCTGTGACCGGGCTTGCTCTAGTGTAGTCAGTCAAGTGAGACTTAAACAGTAGTGTATGTTCCTAGACAGGATGATGGCGCCTTCCTGGTTAGGGTGAAGGCCGTCTCTCATCAGCAAGCCTGGTTTGCCCCAGAAAGACGGCCAGTTATCAATAAACGTTAGTCCCTGTTGTCTACAGAAGATAGCCAGCCACTTGTTAAGCGAGACTAATCTGCTATATCTCTCATCATTGCCTCTCGCAGGCAAGGGGGCCAGAGACAATTACTCGATGCCGGACATCTTTCTGGCGAGATCACAAGTCTTGGCTATGTTTCTCTTTGTAATCTCTGACTGTCTCATCCTAGTATCATTGGAGCCAACGTGTACAAATATATTCGCATAACTAGTGGTGCGATTAGCCTGTCGTACGTGTTTACTAGGCCTGTTGCGAGTTAACTACCTAAGATTAGCTTCAATGTCAGGTGCTCTGGCCCCGGGAATACACTTAATTGTGGCTGGTTTGCTAAGCTTTATGTTTCGGGTGATGGAGTCCCCTATGACTAAGGTGTGGTGCCCGGTAGACTGGGGTGTAGGCCTAGCTTAAGAGCTATTATGCGTCTCAACCGGTACACCGTAGCTTGTAGGCCGCTTAGGACTGCTACAGGCTGGGCTAGTTAGCTCGCTACAGCTAACGCTAGCAGATGTGTCCGCAACATCTAAAGTTACGAGATTACTCTGCTCTAACTGGCGGACACGGCCCTCTAGCAGAGCCAACCTCTCTGTGAGTAAGGTGCAAGACACGCAGGAAGCCATACTCACTGTGTTTTCTGTCACCGAGTGAAGTTCCTGCTGTCTTCAGGGAAGTGGTCGCGGTGTGCGGGGGTAGCTTCCTCCTAAACGGCGCTGCCTTTCTCCGCGCTAGCTTAGCAGCTAGCTAGCTGAGGGAGGGGTGGCGAGGCAGAGATCGGGTGATTTGCAAGTTAAATAGTACCACTAAATATGTTTGAGAAGTAGTGAAGAAAGCTGTAGAACAATTAAAAGCACACAGATAGAGCGATACTTAGCCTTTTTCGCAACAGCGAGCAGTCAGCGAGCAGTCACGCACGGTGAACCGGAACCACATTACAGTCATATTGAGTAAAAAACTACTTTTTGTTGTTGCAAGATTTAAAAAAGCATATGTTTCGAGTAAAACTCCCAAGGATGCATTATTTCAAGTATTATAAGCAATTTTTCATGTGTGGTTTAGGAGTTATGTTTAAATAACTGTCATATTGAGTGTGACAGTATACTGTCATCGTGAGTAAAACCTAATTTTTGTATTTGCAAACCTTACAAAAACAACTGATTCTAGTAAAACTCACATGGATTCAATAATAAAGACATTTTTAGACATTTTGCATATTTTGTTTAGGAATTATGATGGAATACATTTGTATTGTTTTTTTCGCATTATCTCAGGATTTTAAGAACATTACTGTAATATTGAGGAAAAAACTACTTTTTGTGTTTGCAAGCCTTAAAAAAGCATATGTTGAGTAAAACTCACAATAATGCATTATTTCAGGCATTATTAGCCATTTTTCATGTGTAGTTTAGGAGTTATGTTTAAATAACTGTCATATTGAGTGTGGCAGTTATACTGTCATTATGTGTAAAACCCAATTTTTGTATCTGCAAACCTTACAAAAGAAAATGTTTCTAGTAAAAATCACAAAGATACATTTCTTCACGCATTATTATACATTTTTCATGTTTGGTTTAGGAGTTGTGTTTAATAACTGTCATATTGAGTGTGGCAGTTATACTGTCATTATGTGTAAAACCTAATTTTTGTATTTGCAAACCTTACAAAAACAAATGATTCTAGTAAAACTCACATAGATACAATATTACAGGCAGTTTTAGACATAATGAATGTTTGGTTTTGGAGTTATGTTTATATAACTTTCATATTTAGTATGACAGTTATACTGTCATATTGAATAAGAAAAACTAACTTGTGTCCTTGCAAACCTTACAAAAGATCATTTTACTAGTAAAACTAACAAAGATACATGTCTCCAGGCATTATTAGCCATTTTGCATGTGTTGTTTAGGAGTTATGTTTATGTTTATGTTTTTTTCTTGGGATGTGCTCCCTCGGGTGATTCCATTGTTCTGCTGGGGGACTTCAACGCTCATGTTGGCAACGACAGTGAAACCTGGAGAGGCGTGATTGGGAAAAATGGCCACCCGGATCTGAACCCAAGTGTTGCTTTGTTACTTTTGTGCTCGTCACGGATTGTCCATAACAAACACAATGTTCAAACATAAGGGTGTCCATATGTGCACTTGGCACCAAGACACCCTCGGCCGCAGTTCCATTATTGACTTTGTAGTTGTGTCATCGGATTTGCGGCCTCATATTTTGGACACTCGGGTGAATAGAGGGGCAGAACTTTCTACCGATCTACCGATGGTGAGCTGAAGGGGGGGGAGTGCACTGTCAACACCGTGTATGGTGAGGATGGTGTGCTGCTGACCTCTACTGCGGCTGTTGTGGATCGGTGGAGGGAATACTTCGAAGACTCCCACCAACACGTCTTCCTATGAGTTAAAGTTAAAGTACCAATGATTGTCACACACACACTAGATGTGGCGAAATTATTCTCTGCATTTGACCCATCACCCTTGATCAAGCCCTGGGAGTTGAGGGGAGCAGTGAGCAGCAGTGGTGGCCGCTCGGCTGGCCTGGGAACACCTCAGGATCCCCCGAGAAGAGCTGGACGAAGTGGCTGGGGAGAGGGAAGTCTGGGCTTCTCTGCTTAGGCTGCTGCCCCCGCAACCCGACCTCGGATAAGCGGAAGAAAATGGATGGATGGATGGATTTAGTATGACAGTTGTACTGTCATATTGAGTTAAATAAACTAACTTGTGTCTTTGCAAACCTTACAAAAGAAAACGTTTCTAGTAAAACTCACAAAGATACATTTCTTCACGCATTAGTAGACATTTTTCAGGTGTGGTTTAGGAGTTATGTTTAAATAACTGTCATATTGAGTGTGGCAGTTATACTGTCATTATGTGTAAAACCTAATTTTTGTATTTGCAAACCTTACAAAAACTACTGATTCTAGTAAAACTCACATAGATTCAATATTACAGGCATTTTTTTAATGTTTAGTTTAGGAGTTGTGTTTGAATACATTTTTATTGCTTTTTTCGCATTATCTCAGGATTCTAAGAACATTACTGTCATATTAAGTAAAAAACTACTTTTTGTTTTTGCAAACCTTACAAAATATTTGTGTGACGGACTCAAGCCGTCTCGTGGGTTTCCAGGACCATCTAGGACAGGGGTCGGCAACCCGCGGCTCCGGAGCCGCATATGCGGCTCTTTGATCACTCTGATGCGGCTCAGCTTGTCACGGCCAGGGCGCATTGGAATACGGCCAGGGCGCATTCCTCATCCTTGCGCTCTGCTAGTCAAACCTCGGGACACGCCCACGCACATCCAGGGACGTCTCCGTCCTGCAGCAGCCGCCAGCTGCAATCATTCACCGGCAATCAAAGCACCTGCCTGTAATGAGGGAGCTGCCTTCATAAGCCTGCTCAACCTGCCATCACGCGCGGGGATATAGTCTTCTGTACCGTAAGCCGACACAAGCTTTATGCTCTCTCACTCGCTCGCTCTCGCTCTCTCTCTCTCTCTACGTGTCCACCTGATCTTGAGATGGAACTGGCTGACAACCGACAAAGACATGTGGGTGTCCAAGTTAACAGCGGACCTTGAAGATGTTTCACGCCAGAAGGCTGTTCTTGCTCAGAATCACAAATGGTGTGATATTGAAAACCTCCCCAAACCAGACAAACGTGTGTTCGAAACATGGAATGCTATTGATTGATTGATTGATTGATTGAGACTTTTATTAGTAGGTTGCACAGTGAAGTACATATTCCGTACAATTGACCACTAAATGGTAACACCCGAATAAGTTTTTCAACTTGTTTAAGTCGGGGTCCACTTAAATTGATTCATGATACAGATATATACTATCATATATACTATCATCATAATACAGTCATCACACAAGATAATCACATTGAATTATTTACATTATTTACAATCAGGGGTGTGGAGGGGGGTGGGGGGGGTATGGACATCAAGTAGTGGACATAGAGAGAGAGAGAGAGAGAGAGAGAGAGAGAGAGAGAGAGAGAGAGAGAGAGAGAGAGAGAGAGAGAGAGAGAGAGAGAGAGATCAGAAGGCATAAGAAAAAGAAAAAGTATCTGCATTTGATTGTTTACATTTGATTATTAGCAATCCGGGGAAGGTGTTAGTTTAGGGTTGTAGCTGCCTGGAGGTGAACTTTTATTGCGGTTTTGAAGGAGGATAGAGATGCCCTTTCTTTTATACCTGTTGGGAGCGCATTCCACATTGATGTGGCATAGAAAGAGAATGAGTTAAGACCTTTGTTAGTTCGGAATCTGGGTTTAACGTGGTTAGTGGAGCACCCCCTGGTGTTGTGGTTATGGCGGTCATTTACGTTAAGGAAGTAGTTTGACATGTACTTCGGTATCAGGGAGGTGTAGCGGATTTTATAGACTAGGCTCAGTGCAAGTTGTTTAACTCTGTCCTCCACCTTGAGCCAGCCCCCTTTAGAGAAGTGGGTAGGAGTGAGGTGGGATCTGGGGTGGAGGTCTAGAAGTAACCTGACTAGCTTGTTCTGAGATGTTTGGAGTTTAGATTTGAGGGTTTTGGAGGTGCTAGGGTACCAGGAGGTGCATGCGTAATCGAAAAAGGGTTGAACGAGAGTTCCCGCCAGAATCCTCAAGGTGCTTTTGTTGACCAAAGAGGAAGTTCTGTAGAGAAATCTCGTTCGTTGGTTAACCTTTTTGATTACCTTGGTTGCCATTTTATCACAGGAAAGGTTAGCCTCTAGAATGGAACCTAGGTAGGTGACCTCATCTTTCCTGGTGATGACACTGTCACCTACTTTTATGGTGAAGTCATTGACTCTCTTAAGTTTGATGTGGGACCCAAACAGGATGGATTCTGTTTTACCCAAGTGGATGGATAGCATCCCCCACTTATATGTGAACATGAAAAAGTATGCACTTTGGAGTCCTGCCGATCTTTGCACCCACATATGTATGTGAGCAGGTGTTCTCCAACATTAACTTTATTAAAAACAAACATCGCATACGCCTCACAGATGAGAGTTTACAATCCTGTGTGAAGATAAAGGTGACGTCTATACAGCCCTGATGTGGAGACAATGTGCGCTGCGGTTCAGGAGCAGAAATCACTGTATAATAAATATTTTTATTTCCTATAATTTTGCATATATTCACATTTTTTAATTGTTCAGTGAAATAGACATATTGTTATTCAGGTTGGCAGCTGACTGCACGGCGCCAGTAAAAGGAGGACGGCACAGAGAGAGAGGACGGCATTTTTGGTTCTCTGCCAGTGGATAATTTAAGTTTGGCGTTTTGTTTTTTCATTACTACAAGGAGGACTTAAATTGACATTAAGTATTTTACTTAACCTTCAACCTGCCGTCTTTTTCGGAGTTAAAAACGTTTTGTTGCATGCAGAAATTGTATTCTATATTATATATCTCTCATTGATTTCATAAATGTAACCCATAATAGTTTGCTTATACATAGCACAAAGCAACAAAAAAAAACGTTATATGCAGTGTTATTTCATTTTAAATTTCAAAAGAGTTTTGTGGCTCCCATTGTTTTCTTTAATTTGTGAAACGGGTCAAAATGGCTCTTTGAGTGGTAAAGGTTGCCAACCCCTGATCTAGGACAAACATCGCTTTGAGCAGGGTTGTGACTTTGTTTATTTTTCAATAAGACAAGTCCTTTTGTGCTTTTCAGCACTTGCCTCCCTCTGCTGCTCGTTCCGCCGTCTCCGTCAGCTTTTCAGCCGGCCCCGTCTTCTGCGTTTTGTTCTCCGTCTCCGCTCCTCCAGCACTCCTGGCTCTCCGCCTCCTTCCGCCCAATCGTCCTCGGCTGCCGCCTTCTTAAACACCGCCAGGGGATCATCAGCTGATTGTGACCAGGTGCGCGATCCCTGCACCTGGTCACGATTGCCTCGCCGCTTGCTCGCCGTCCCCGCCTCCTCGCCGCCATCTTGGAGCGGGCTTCGGCGCAGCACGCCTCGCAGACGGTCCTCCGGCCCCGCCTCCCCACAATTTATTTTCCAGTAAAACTCACAAAGATACATTTCTCCAGGCAATATTAGCCATTTTGCATGTGTGGTTTAGGAGTTATGTTTAAATAACTGTCATATTGTGTGACAGTATACTGTCATAGAGTCAAACCCAATTTTTGTATTTGCTAACCTTACAAAAACAACTGATTCTAGTAAAACTCACAGAGATACAATATTACAGGCATTTTTAGACATAATGTATGTGTTGTTTAGGAGTTATGTTTCAATACATTTTATTGCTTTTTTCGCATTATTTCAGGATTCTAAGAACATTACTTTCATATTGAGTAAAAAACTACTTTTGGTGTTTGCAAGCCTTAAAAAAGCATATGTTTCGAGTAAAACTCCAAAGGATGCATTATTTCAGGCATTATTAGCCATTTTTCATGTGTGGTTTAGGAGTTAAGTTTAAATAACTGTCACATTGAGTGTGACAGTATACTGTCATAGTGAGTAAAACCCAATTTTTGTATTTGCAAACCTTCCAAAAACAACTGATTCTAATACAACTCACATAGATACAATATCACAGGCTTTTTTTTTAGACATAATGCATGTTTGGTTTTGGAGTTATGTTTATATAACTTTCATATTTACTATGACAGTCATAACTCACAAAGATACATGTATCCAGGCATTATTAGCCATTTTGCATGTGTGGTTTAGGAGTTATGTTTAAATAATGTCATATTGAGTGTGGCAGTTAAACTGTCATTATGTGTAAAACCTAATTTTTGTATTTACAAACCTTAGAAAAACAACTGATTCCAATTCTCACATAGATTCAATATTACAGGCATTTTTAGACATTTTGCATGTTTGGTTTAGGAATTATGTTGGAATACATTTTTATTGCTTTTTTTTCGCATTATTGCAGGATTTTAAGAACATTACTGTCATATTGAGTAAACTTTTTGTGTTTGCAATCCTTAAAAAAGCATATTTGTCTAGAAAAACTCACAAGGATGCATTATTTCAGGCATTATTAGCCATTTTTCATGTGTGGTTTAGGAGTTATGTTTAAATAACTGTCATATTGTGTGTGGCAGTTATACTGTCATTATGAGTAAAACCTCATTTTTGTATTTGCAAACTTACAAACACAACTGATTCTAGTAAACTCACATGGATTCAATATTACAGGCATTTTTACACATTTTGCATGTTTGGTTTAGGAATTATGATGGAATACATTTTTATTGCTTTTTTCGCATTATCTCAGGATTTTAAGAACATTACTGTCATATTGAGAAACAACTACTTTTTGTGTTTGCAAGCTTTAAAAAAGCATATGTTTCGAGTAAAACTCACAAGAATGCATTATTTCAGGGATTATTAGCCATTTTTCATGTGTGGTTTAGGAGTTATGTTTAAATAACTGTCATATTGAGGTGGCAGTTAAACTGTCATAGTGAGTAAAACCTATTTTTTGTATTTGCAAACCTTACAAACACAACTGATTCTAGTAAAACTCACATGGATACAATATTACAGGCATTTTTAGAAATGTTGCATGTTTGGTTTAGGAATTATGATGGAATACATTTGTATTGCTTTTTTCGCATTATCTCAGGAATTTAAGAACATTAGCAAATGCAGTTTAGAAGTGTTTTGTTCGTCCTACTGACGGTGGGGACGGTATTAAAGAGTTCAAACGGACAACAAGAGGGGAGAGCCTCTTTCATCTACACCAGGGAACAGTTGTTAGCGGCACCAGTTATTAGCATCCAGCTAACAGACCCGGTGCTAACTAACCAGATCCCGGAGGAGCTAAAAAGGACTAATGAGGTGCTCGTGGCTGTCGCGGGAGAGGGAGACGCTCGAGACAGAAGAGGGCTGAAGCGAGGAGGGAGAGAAGGAGATATAAACCCTATCTTCCTTCTGTCGTCATGGGTAACGTGCGGTCTCTGGCAAATAAAATGGATGAGTTGTCGGTGCTTGCCGCTAGTCAGAAAGAATATTGTGAGTGTAGCCTAATGTGTTTTACTGAGACGTGGCTGCACGACGATGTTCGGGATAGTAACGTATCTATAAACGGGTTTCAAACGGTGCGCGCTGACCGGGACCGAACCAACGGCAAGCGGAAAGGAGGGGGGCTTGCTTTGTTTATTAATAAGAAATATTGTCATCCCGGTCATATCACAATAAAAGAGCGCCACCGTGACCCGAATATAGAGATGTTAGCTATAGGACTCAGACCATATTATTTGCGCAGGGAGATTCCGCATGTTATCGTGATGGCAGTATACATCCCCCCCTCTGCTAACGCTGCAGCTGCCAGTGACGTCATCCATAGCTCGATAGCCAGACTACAAACCAAGCACCCGAAAGCTCTCATCCTCATCTCGGGGGATTTTAACCATGTTACAATGGACAAATCACTACCCAACTTCACTCAGTATGCCAGCTGCCACACCAGAGGAAATAAGATCTTGGACCTGCTGTACTCAAACATCAAGGATGCGTATAGCTTCATACCACTACCAGAGCTGGGCCGGTTAGACCACAATCATGTTTATCTCGACCCCTGTTATGTGCCTTTGATCAAAAGACAGCCTGTGACCAAAAAAACAGTGAGAAGGTGGTCAGAAGGAGTCCAAGAGACACTACAGGGCTGTTTGGAGGTAACTGACTGGCAGGTGCTCATGGAGCCTCATGGAGAGGACATTGACGGGCTCACAGAGTGCATCACAGACTATATCAACTTCTGTGTTGACTCAAATGTCCCATCAAGGACGGTCTGGGCCGGTTAGACCAAACAATAAGCCGTGGGTGACCAAGGACATCAAAACCCTACTGAATGAGAAGAAGAGGGCATTCAATGCTGGTAACAGGGGGGAGGTGAAAAGAGTTCAGGGGCTGCTGGAGACCAAACTCAGGGAGGACAAGGAGAACTACAAGAGGAAGCTGGAAGGGAAGCTGAAGGACAACAACATGAAGGCGGTTTGGCGAGGTATGTAGACCATCACCGGCCTCAAACCGTCGGGGGGTAGGGGGGTGGACGGAGACCACGAGAGGGCCAATGAACTAAACCAGTTCTTTAACAGGTTTGACACAGTGGCTCCGACAAGCTCCTGCCCCCCCCCCGAGATATGCCAGCCGGCCCCCTAACAACTTCAGCGAACCAATCCACCCCCCCTACCCTCCTCACAGCCCCCCAACTCCAATGACTACCGCCCCCCCACTTAACACCGCACCCTCAGCTTGACAAACCCCCCTCCCCCAACAACCTGAGACCCCCCCCCCCCCCCCCAGTGTCTGTCTGCAGAACAACTGAATGCACAGCTAAATAAGCTACAAACAGGCAAGGCCGTGGATCCTGACAGTGTGAGCCCCAGGGTGCTTAAAGCCTGCGCCCCACAGCTGTGTGGTGAGCTACAGCATATCTTCAACATGAGCCTTAGGCTGCAGAAAACCACCACACTGTGGAAAACTTAATGCGTGGTCCCCATCCCCAAGTGCACGCGACCCAGCACGTCGAAGGACTACAGGCCGGTGGCTCTAATCTCCCATATCATGAAGACCATGGAGAGATTGGTCCTGGAACAACTCCGCCCTACAGTCAAGCCCCACCTGGACCCACTCCAATTCGCCTACCAGCCCCGACTGGGAGTGGAGAACACAGTCATCTACCTGCTGAACCGAGCCCACACCCACCTAGACAAGCTTGTGAGCAGTGTGAGGGTCACGTTTTTTGACTTCTCCAGTGCTTTTAATACCATACGGCCTGGACTACTGGGTGTGAAGTTGGAGACGATGCAGGTGGAGGCCCTCTTGGTGTCCTGGGTTGTTGATTACCTGACTGACAGACCACAGTACGTGCGACTGCAGGACTGTGTGTCTGACAGGCTGATCAGCAACGGGGCCCCGCAGGGCACAGTCTTCTCCCCCTTCCTCTTCACCATCTACACCACCGATTTCCATTATCACTCAGAATCCTGCCACCTTCAGAAGTTTTCTGATGACTCTGCGATAGTGGGGTGTATTGAGGATGGTGATGATGAGGAATACAGGGCACTGGTGGAAGACTTTGTCACATGGTGTGGAAAGAACCACCTCCAGCTTAATGTGACGAAGACCAAGAAGCTGGTTGTGGACCTTTGAAGGAGGAGGAGTACTCCGGCGACCCCTGATTCCAGGGGGGTCGATGTGGACATGGTTTAGGATTATAAATACCTCGGTGTACACATCGACAACAAGCTGAATGGGTCAAAACACGCTGAGGCACTCTACAAGAAGGGACGGAGCCGCCTCTACTTCCTCAGGAGGCTACGATCCTTCAACGTCTGTGTAGTGGATTGTCCGAAGCTTAAACAGGCAACAAAAGTAGTTTAGTACAACAAATTTATTTACCCATTATCAGAAGTGCAGGTTGAATTAAGTTGTCCGTGCAAGCAGACACAATGTACTCCAGAGCACACAAGACACACACAAGCCAAAATCACCCCCCGAGTTCCGGTCTTCTGCCATTCATTTATATGTCTGTTGTGCGTCATCGTTCCTTATCAAATGCGTCAATGTCTTGTTTTGCTTTTCCTATCTGTTCCATAACAACTCGAATTCTGTAGACAGGTTGGCACGACTCAATATTCACTTTTGTCCCACAACTGGTCCATTCAATGGCACAAAAATACAAGAGTATTGAAAATGAGCGGACATTCTTAAAAGACAAGAAATATAGGTCAAAAGGTCAGAAATTCTACTACATACCCGCCTTCCAGGGTCTTAAGACCCTGGACCAAAACAATTTCTGATATAGACCACTAACTTAAATCTCTACCGCAGATAGAGGCAAAAACCTCAATGTTTTTATACGAGGCAAAAATTCCGTCTATGACCCTCCTTCAGAGCGATCGCTGTTACCAGCCTGCAGTAAAACCATCTCACAGAACACAATTAGTGGCCTACCCTTTGATTTAGTAAGGGAATAACAAATACTTTGATCATGGACATCATTGAACATAAATAGATGAATGTATATAGACTTATGACTGTAAGACATTTTGCAAAAATATTTTTCCCGGCATTTGCAATGAATGTAGTTACCAATATTGTTAATTATCAATTGATTTTGAACACACAACTGAATTTCGTATGAGTCCATGTTCGATTAGTGCTCGTATGGATGGCTCGGTGGTGCCTCAGGCTGATGGCCTGCCGACACCTCGTTGGGCTTTTGGCTGCCTTGGTGAAGAAAGAGATCCACTCAAACAGTCTGTCTCTCTTTGGGGTGTGGTTCAGTCCATTGGGCAGACTGTTCAGTGGCATGTGCGTACTGGCCGAAATTGGGGAAAAGTATGGGGCTTTGGGGAAGGCGGGGCAAAGTATGGGGCGTTGGGGCTTTGGTCCAGGCCCTCGGCTTGCTTCAACGCCTCCTTGCTGCTTCGGCACTCCCGACACTTCTTTCCACAGCTGCTGGAGTCCCGGTGGACACATTGGCTGGCAACCTTAGTTGTTCTCGTCATCGCTGGCAAGGTGTTGTCTCTCCTCTCGGTTCCTTCCAGTCAGGTATCGGGTGTTGGTCCTGGATCGGCTTTGACCTTGCCCCTCTTAGCGAGTGTAAGGGAATCTGGAGTGGCTGCTTTCATCCTCAAATCTGCACAGAGGAACTGGCACACAAATTCTACATTTTGCAAACTTACCATTTTGGTCTCATGGTCTTTCCACCTTCCTAGGAAGCTGCTGGTCCTGAGAAGTGCTGATCTTGTGACTGAAGAAGATTAACCTGTTTTCTTAAAATAGGTGCCGTTGTTTGACCTAATCTTTTTGGGGAAACCATGTCGTGATATTAGATCATTCACAAAACATTTAATTACTGAATTGGCACCCTCCTTTGAGGTTGGGGTTGCTTCCGCCAACCACTGCAATTGTCAATCTAAATCATTACGTTCCTTTATCCTTGTACCGGATTGATCATATCGATTTAATAAAACCTCAACACGCTCAAACTTGACCCAATCCAAACTCACCTCCCCCCTCTGTCCCTCTTACAGGGACAGTGTTAGTCGTAGTAATAGTAATAGTAGTAGTACTAGTAGTATTAGTAGTTTCAGAAACATCCAAGAAAAAGAAAAGACAGCTGATAGTCAAGTGCAGCAAGAACAGAGGCGGAGGACAGGTCATGTTTGAGGTCACTGTTCGCTTTTGCAATAGTACTTTGATATTTTACAACACCTAGTGAATTATTGTGGCCTCAATAATTCACTAAATAGTTGTATTTAATTTAGTCTATCTATGATGGGACAATGCACAGAAACATTAAGTTCAGAAACAGATATGTTCTGTACTAGATTATATCTAAATAGCTACTTTCCATCTGTAGTCCCTGGCTACCTAAATTAAGGGGATCCACAAATCAAGCAATAAAATTATGACACTAATTAATCATAATAAATATATACATTCATAATAATCAATAATTAATCAAAAATAATCATACTGTAGCATGTAATCAGATTAAGAGAAATCCTAAAATGCCCCTTCATGGACACATACTTAACATACAATACAACCACACCTTATTGACATCATCACACAAAGACAATACATGCTCTTGTTCACATCTGTCATCATTCGTAAAAACAACCAAGATTTTAACAGCCATACCTCACAATTTACAACAAAAATGCTCTCATGGATAAATATAATACTCATTAAATTGATGTGTCAACATAATGCCCCTCTTAGTGACCGTGTGAGCAGCCTTGATTGCTCCAAAGCCACTTTTTTTTTTTTATTTCAAATTTTCTATTCCTTTTGTTATAACGTGGAGAAGGCTAATTGGTCTGTACATGTTCTGGTCTTCTTTATTTCCTGCTTTATGGATTTAATCATAGTAGCAGTTTCTCGACGTGGTAGGGAAAGTGTTTTCCGTTATTGATTTATTTATCAATCGTTGTTATACGAGCAATAATACAATCCTTATGTTTTTAGGAAGATAGTGTCCAACCCATATATATATCTCTAGATCGTGAGTCTGATAATGCAGTGAAGATTTTGTTTAACTTTGTTTCATTTGTTACTTCTAAAATTAGTCCATCCTGAATAAATGACAATTATTTGCACTGATTTTGAGGGATTTTTTATTCAGGGTTTGTAAAGACTGGATGAAATGTTCATTAAAATTACCACTTATGTCCAGACTGTCTGCGATAGTAGCGCCATTGATATTTAATGTTATAGTGTTGTTTCTTGTTTGCTCTCTTTCCGTAAGTTTGTATCTGGTTTTCCATAACTCTCTATTGTTCCCTTTTTGCAGCTTTAATTAATTCTAAGTGAAAGTCAGCCTTAGACTTCCGCATAAACATTGTAACTTTTGTTCCTCCAAACTTTTAAATCATACGATCTGTATTTAGACCTGTTTTTTAATTGCTCTTATGAGAGCTGAGTCCTCATGTCTTTATTAGAATCCAATGGTATTTTTATTTTAACACTCTTCTTTCTGGTTTTGTATTCGTGTATTTACAGATGTTCTCTTTAATTTTTGTCATCCAATTGTAATTCTAGTAGGGCTGCTTTCATTTGTATCATATAGAAGCCGTTTATAATATCCTTAAGTTTCTTTCTACGCGTCTTATTTAACCAGTCCAGATTAACGTCCCCCATGACGTTACTTCTTTCATACTATGCTGTTTGAGGATGTCTGAAAATGAATCAAGAAAAATGTCTTTAGCTGTGGTCGGTCGGTATACTACAATTACCTTGAAATACATTTCTGAGAAAAATTTGATTTTAATTTTCAACATACTCAAATTGATCTACTTTTAATGTTTTCCCTTTCATAAATCATAATTCCTCCCCCCTTTGTCACTCGATCTGTCTTTTCTGTAATCTTGTCCCCCGGGACATTAATTAGAACGAAAGGTGTTGTGGGTTTTAACCATGTCTCTGATAGACAAGGTAGTCCGGATTAGAGTCTGACAGTAACTGCTGTATTTGTTCAGTATGTTTCCTGTGGTAGAAAGTTTAATAATGCGGACACGTTTGTTACTGAATACTTTCTACAGACTTCTGTCTCTCTGCGACTTTGTGTATGTAATAAGCAACTATAATTTTTTGATATGCTTAAATTTTATTTTAGCTCAGCTGTTGTGTAGCTGCTAGCTCCTTGTAGCCTACAGCAGGAGTGTCCAAATTGCAACCAATAACTATGTTTTTAACAGACAACCGAAATAATTGAAAATGTGGTATTAGCGATTCGGTTCAATCAGCGGCAGCTACGCCCTGTTTTATCATTTGACCTAAATTTTTGGTTTCGTAGGCAGGACAGAGGGAACAATGTGGGTCATTAGTTGTCCATCTTATACCATTCTAATTGTTGTAAGGATAGTTCACATGAGCGGCCATACCTTGAGTCCCACCATATATAAGAGTCAAAAAGCTCCTATTATGAGTCGTCCAATTGGTGATCATACACTTTGGCGGTTTGGGTGGCAGGACACACGGACGCACCTCAGTCAGCCAGTGCTAGGACAGTTGGAGCAGTCCCCGTCTTCCAATCGTTCCTGGGAGGCGTCCCTATTAGTTGTCCGCTGATGTCGTGCTGTCAGGCAACATCAGGAAGTTCCTTCTGTGCAGTATTGAATTGTCAGGGCACAGTTGGTAAGCAGGTCATTACAAGGTGTGTGCAGGTTGACCACAAAGGAATGCTTCAAAGATTGTGTTGAACATTGTCCGTTGACACTTATGTCCAGCAGGGGTCTGTTTGTATCCTGCTGTTCGTCCTGCTGTCACACCTGTATTTTTTGTGAGCATGTTCTGGCTACAACTTTGGAGCTTGTCTTGTTCAGATTGGCAGTCCCCCGGCTGCATATCCTTTCCACCCTCGCTTGACCTAGGGCACCCGTGGCTACCACCCAAGTCCGTCTGAATGGTTTTACGTTTTGTTGAGGTTTTTCCCTCCAGAATTTGGAACTCAAAACATGTACACCCATCGTTTTCATATCCTCTCGGTTAGTTCAATTTGCATATCACGTTTTAAAATTACAGTCTTAACTATCCCATTAATTGCTAATCAATAACCTTAATTCAAAGATTATACGTACTACTTCATGTGTATTTAAGTACCCTTTTAATTTACTTAAAGATTATGTATAAGTTAATTTAAACTATCATTTGTCTATCAGTAGGCGCGAGCAAGCTGTCATGCTTGCACTCTGACCTCCCACTGTGCGTGATACTCTCCAAAACAAAGGAATGTTTTTATTCACGTTTCTCCTTATCTTTCAGCTAAATCTTTTAATCTTTTAACTTTTAACGTCCGCACTGTGTTTATTTGTATTGTCTGCATTTTAATTTTGCTTTTATTTTCTTTCTTTTCTCTTTGTTGCATGAAAAACGGCGCACAAACATATCCTTGCCTTGCCCGTCTCCGACTGGTTATCCAACTTGGTCATAACAAACACACAAGGCCATGCTCTAAGCGCCATGCCTAATCACACTTCTCCTCTTTTTTATTTTTTATTTTTAACTTTACATATCGGCTCTTATTCTAATTATTAATGTAGGCTGTTTTTTGTAATTATTATTCAACACTATTCACAGCAAAACAGTTGTAAAGTTATAGTTATTCGCATTATACTCTCAAAATCTGTAGCTAACTGAAAGCTGTTGAGATTTGGTTTGCCTCCTTTATCTCAGTGGCCTAGTGGTTAGAGTGTCCGCCCTGAGATCGGCAGGTCGCAAGCCCAAAACCCCGGTCGAGTCATACCAAAGACCACAAAAAAACTTGGGAGCCAAATCACCAAACATGATTCCCGGGCGCATGGTATGGTGTACTGCAATGTCTAAATAAAACTATAAATTATTCCAAACTAAAATGTCAGACTGCACTTTAAAGTTACTTTTATTAAATTAATTTCCAAACTAACCACCACCACAGCAGACATCTTCCTCAATCCTATCCCAATACTCCCATAAATTAGAAAGGTGTTTCACAACAGTGGTTAAGTAGTTATTTTAAGTATTAGATCTCAATATGCAGAAATTAATAAGACTAAATTTGCCCTAGTGTGTGAATGTTGTCTGTCTATCTATCTGTGTTGGCCCTTTGATGAGGTGGCGACCTGTCCAGGGTGCAAAGTCAAATTGTGAAACAAAAATTAAAGTTGAATCAAGTGGAAATTGACAGAGTATATGAACTACATTCTTGAGAATAATAATTGATCATTAATATGTTGGAAGCCACATATTGAACATATTAAAGAAAAATATCCAAATCCATTGCTATTCGGTATAAAGTAAAACACATGCTGAATAAGCAATGTCTGCACATGTTATTTTATTCATTTATTTTTCCATATGTAATATTGTTTTGAAGTTTGGGGAAATGTTTATAGAATAAATATAGACCCAATACTTAAACTTAAAAGGCTCATTTCAATATTACACAAAGCATTATTGTTATGATCATATCAATCCATTTTTTAAGTCATAATGTGTTAAATGTTCAGATAATTTAATTTTAAAACAATTGCAATTATGTTTCCGAGTAAAGAACAACAGCCTTCCAGTTTGTATTCTTAGCTTGTTTACATTATGAGGAGAAAACTATCATTTAAGGCGGGTATCGATTTTTGAAATAGGTCAAGTAAAATAAAATAAAAACACAAATGTATTTCAGTTTTAGGAGTTAAATGATGTACCATCCTCAGTGATGAGCTGAACACATGTAGTTTTTTGTTATGGTTTAAGAGACCCTTGAAAAGTAAAGTTTTTTAACATTATAAAATATAGTAACAATTACTTTCATCTTTTAACGTTGATGTTCCAGGTAATTTAATGTTCAGTAATTGTATATCATAGGCCAATATAAGCTTTGGCTTCCGCCTATTCTTTTTTCGGTCATTCTTTTTTCTTTTCTTTTCTGTGTGTAAATGTGTATGATTGGTAATATGTCTAATTTACTGTTAAACTGCTCACACAAATTGGTTGATGGTTGATTACACTACCAAAATAAACTTATTTCATCTATTCATTCATTATCTATCGCACTCATAGTTTTATTCCATTTTGCATGTAATTATTCCTATTGATTTCTTCCCCTTTCACTCAAACAACTAAACAAACAACTAAACAAACTTGCAGCTAACCACAATCAACAGCATACTATTTACGAATCCAAAATAATCAGTCTTATAAAATAATTTTAGCTTTAGATATGATTTAGGGCAGTGGTTTTTAACCTTTTTTTTTTTCCAGTAAATTAAAGAAATAAAATACAGCATAATGTCATTATTTTCTGATTTATTAAATTGTATACCAGTGCACCATATTGCTCATTTGTTGTAGTCTTACTGGACTTATTTGGACAAACAAAAAATAAGAATAACTAAAACGTTTTAAAAATTAAAATAGTGATTAAATTATAATAAAGATTTCTATACATATAATCAATCATCAACCTTCTTTGGATATTGCAATAGAGATCCATCTGGGCTCGTGAACTTAATTCTAAATATTTATTTTGTTGAAGAATTATTCTTCTATAATTATATTTATAAAGGATTTTGAATTGTCGCTATTTTAAAATATTTAAAATCTCAGGTACCCCTTGGCATACCTTCAAGTACCTCCCTTTTTTGTCCGAGCGGAAACACCATACCCTCCTTTGAGAACTACTGGTTTAGCCTATAAAAAATCCTTTGTCTCATACATCATTACACTGTACAACTCCTCTTTGGGGGGCTAGGATGACAGGGAATGCAAAACAATAACAGTGCAATACTTTTTTATATCATGGTCGTTAATGCCTAGTTTCTCTTTTAATAGAATCTATTTTGTTTCCATTTATACCCTTATTAGTTACTGTTTACTTTTTAGTTCTTCTTCCAAAGGGAACTCTCCTGAAGGAATCAATAACGTTTTATCTGTCTATCTATCTATCTATTACTAACCCGAGCACAATTCATGACGTCATGCTCATCTTGCAGACAGTTATTTCCATTTAGTTTTATTCTCTATTTGTAATTCTACATGCACCAATGTCACATAAAAATTTGCTTTCTTTGTTATTTATTTACATTATTATTTCTGGTTTACTTGCTGTCTGTTTACTTAAGTTCTCATATTTTGGTCTGTCTTCCTCCTGATTAGAATTTGTTTAACGCTTCTCTACGTTTTGTTTTGACAATGGCGCTGAGTGGCTCTTATCTGTACTTCTTCAGACTCTATGTTTCACAGATGCCCTTAGATGTATTAGAATATAAATTTAACTTTTATTTTATTGTGTGTTTATTCCTAAAAAAATTAAAATGTCAATGTATAATCAATTTATCTTTCTCAAATTTAAATTCAATATTATTAATTTATTTGTTGTATAACTATTAATTCAAAGTTACAATGTGTCCTAATCTATGATGTTTGTGCGTGTGTGTTTGTCTCAACTTCCACACAGAAACTGGATGGATCAGATAAGCAACAAGGCTGTACCAAAAAAAAAAGTATACTAGACATATAAATGAATGATGAATTAAACAATGTTTCAATGTCCCACAATCCGTATTTATTGATTGATATTTAAACGTGTAATTTTCCATGTATCTATTATTTTACTGGACTTAGCAAGCACCTACTACTAGCACACTCTACAGACCGAGAATAACTGTTCAACCACACTCAGTAATGCCAAGCTAGATGCTAACTTAGCCTTACTATGCCTCAGTAAGCAAACTTTTGCTAACACAATGCTAACCTAGCTCAATGCTATCCTAGCTCAATGCTAACCTAGCTCAATGCTATGCTAACACAATGCTAACCTAGCTCAATGCTATCAGTGTCACTCCTCTTCGAACCAATGCCTCACGCAGCTGTCACTCACACAGCCTCGTCACACGCACACACTCTTATCTCAAAATGTCTCCCAGCTGAGACTATATGCGTCACACAGTCACTCACACACAGAGAATTTACCAGCACAGTTAAAAGTAAATGCAATAGACAACTAATTTTCTCATCCAGAAGCACAGCTGTATCATATCAGAACCTTAATAATAAGAACAACATTTATCATTCACTCTTAGATGGACAAATAGTCAAGTTTAAGGAGGGTAATCTGGGCTTCCCTGCTTAGGCTGCTGCCCCCGCGATCCAACCTCCGAGAGCGGAATAAGATAATTAAATGGATAAATCATTCACTCATATGTTTTCTGTACATAAACTTTGTCTACTTTCTCACACGCACACACATTTTAGACAATTTCCAAACTTTTACAGATAGCGGGGCTGTGAAAAAAGCGTGAGGGGAGGTTGCAAGAGGGGGGGGAAAGGAAGGGGGGGATTAAACCAGACAAGAAACCAGGTGCTACACAAAAGTTATTAAAATACGCATATATATATATATATATATAAATTTAAAAAACACACACATTTTTATCCCACAAACCACTCCCCCCTGGTCCGGACCAATATAAACAACTAATGCACGCGTGCTTTTGTGGAATCGGCCGTCTCATATCACAAACACAGGTCCCATCATTACTCATACAACGGCGATTAACCCGTTCCAGCGGAGCAGCTCCTGTTTTTACTCCCTGACCAATACACGGCAACAGCATAAAAGCACCATAGAGTCACTGATAATCACCCAATGCTCTACAGTCATCATGTTTTGGTCAGTTCCATACAGTTTCACCAAAGCTTCACCAAAGCTCCACCAAAGCTCTACCATATGCAGCCCGATCAATATCCATCTATACTGCAGCCAATTAAACAGAACGTCGTGACAAATACAGCTCAGTTGATCTCCTTTACCGGAGTCACCAAACGGTCACCCAAAATGAGGCTTTTCCACCGCTGCAGTTTCCACATAGAGAGATATGTCGCACATTCATAGACTTCATAAATTTGTATGGGCCAAATGTCACATCAGTTAGCAAAACCCTGCCTTAAATTTAGCTGTATCCAACTCTGGCTAATTCTGATGCACTTGCAGAAAGAAGCATCCTCTGCCAGCAACGACAGAGGATGAAGAGGTTAAGAGAAATTTTTCGTCTCACATAGTCTATGCTTCTACACTCCAAACCACCAAAATTCTATCAACAATCCCCTAATGTTAAAAACAAGAAATCACAAGTTTTCAACAAACACACAGACAAATGATCACATATAAAACAACTCAATCCAACCATAATTTACCCCAGTCCAGGTTGTTTTTGGAGAACCTGACTAAACCTATCTTTTATCAAAATAGATTCAGCAATTAGTCTTATCGATCTGGCTCTCTCCAGGCAGAAAATGTTTACACTTTAAGCAAAACGCTTACCTTGTATTAGATGCGCGCGTGCAACACACTGTCTGCCTGACAGAGAGAGCGAGAGCGGCTGTCGACCTGTAGCTTCTAAACCATCCTGTTCGTGACGCCAATTTGTGTAGTGGATTGTCCGAAGCTTAAACAGGCAACAAAAGTAGTTTAGTACAACAAATTTATTTACCCATTATCAGAAGTGCAGGTTGAATTAAGTTGTCCGTGCAAGCAGACACAATGTACTCCAGAGCACACAAGACACACACAAGCCAAAATCACCCCCCGAGTTCCGGTCTTCTGCCATTCATTTATATGTCTGTTGTGCGTCATCGTTCCTTATCAAATGCGTCAATGTCTTGTTTTGCTTTTCCTATCTGTTCCATAACAACTCGAATTCTGTAGACAGGTTGGCACGACTCAATATTCACTTTTGTCCCACAACTGGTCCATTCAATGGCACAAAAATACAAGAGTATTGAAAATGAGCGGACATTCTTAAAAGACAAGAAATATAGGTCAAAAGGTCAGAAATTCTACTACATCTGCACAAAGATGTTGAAGATGTTCTACGAGTCGGTGGTGGCGGGCGCCTTCTTGTACGCCGTGGCCTGCTGGGGCAGCGGGCTGAGAGCGAGGGACGCAAACATACTGGACAAGTTGGTAGAGAAGGCCAGTAACGTGGTGGGAGTGGAGCTAGACTCTCTGGCGGAGAGAGAAGTCTAGCAAAGCTCGTAGCCATTATGGACAACACCTCTCACCCACTACACTTGGACCTTGCGGGGAGAATGAGCACGTTCAGTGGAAGGCTCAGACTCCCTAAATGCAACACGGAACGACACAGGAGGTCCTTCATACCGACAGCCATCAGACTGTATAATGCATATGTTCCTTGACTGCACTTAAATGTAGAGTATATGTAGTATATGTAGACTATATTTATATTATTTATATATTTTATATATAATATACTATATATATTATATTATTTATTATTATTCTTGTTTACTGTGAGCGAACTGTGGTGCTGAATTTCCCCCAGGGATCAATAAAGTACTTTCTATTCTATTCTATTCTATTCTATTCTATTCTATTACTATCATATTGAGTAAAAAACTACTTTTTGTGTTTGAAAGCCTTTAAAAAAGCATATGTTTCACGTAAAGTTCACAAGGATGCATTATTTCAGGCATTATTAGCCATTTTTCATGTGTGGTTTAGGAGTTATGTTTAAATAACTGTCATATTGAGTGTGGCAGTTTTACTGTCATATTGAGTAAAAAAAACTATCTTGTGTCTTTGCAAACCTTACAAAAGAAAATGTTACTAGTAAAACTCACAAAGATACATTTCTTCACGCATTATTAGATATTTTGCATGTTTGGTTTAGGAATTAAGTTGGAATACATTTTTATTGCTTTTTTCGCATTATCTCAGGATTTTAAGAACATTACGGACATATTGAGTAAAAAACTACTGTTTGTGTTTGCAAGCCTTAAAAAAGCATATATTTCGAGTAAAACTCACAAGGATGCATTATTAGCCATTTTTCATGTGTGCTTTAGGAGTTATGTTTAAATAACTGTCATATCGAGTGTGGCAGTTAAACTGTCATAGTGAGTAAAACCTAATTTTTTGTATTTGCAAACCTTACAAACACAACTGATTCTAGTAAAACTCACATGGATTCAATATTACAGGCATTTTTAGACGTTTTGCATGTTTGGTTTAGGAGTTAAGTTGGAATACATTTGTATTGCTTTTTTCTCATTATCTCAGTATTCTAAGAACATTACTGTCATATTGAGTAAAAAACTACTTTTTTTGTTTGCAAGCCTTAAAAAAGCATATGTTACGAGTAAAACTCACTTGTATTTGCAAACCTTACAAAAACAACTGATTCTAGTAAAACTCACATCCAGTATATATACAATATTACAGGCATGCTTAGACATAATGCATGTTTGGTTTTGGAGTTATGTTTATATAACCTCCTTTCTGAGCTGCCACCTTATCGTAGTAAAGGAGTTTGCGTGTCTCAATGATTTTAGGAGCTATGTTGTCCGGGGGCTTCTATGCTCCCTGTTAGGGTCTCCCAAGACAAACAGGTACTAGGTGAGGGATCAGACAAAGAGCAGCTCAAAGACCTTTATGAAAAGTACAAATCGAGGACCTAGATTTTTCCTCGGACGCGGGTCACCGGGGCTCCCCTGTGGAGCCAGGCCCAGAGGTGGGGCACGATGGCGAGCGCCTGGTGGCCTGTCCCCATGGGCCGGGCTCAGCTCGAAGAGGCAACGTAGGTCCCCCTCCAATGGGCTCACCACGCAGGGGCTGGGTCATAGAGGTTGGGTGCAGTTTGAGCTGGGCGGTAGCCGAAGGCAGGGCACTTGGCGGTCTGATCATCAGCTACATAAGCTAGCTGTAGGGACGTGGGGACGACGTGGGGACGGCGTGGCGAAGTTGGGAGAGTGGCCTTCTACCATCTTAGTCACGTCCGTTGTGTCCTAGAGCAAGACACTTCACCCTTGCTCCTGTTGGGTCCTGGTGCTTTGCATGGCAGCTCCCGCCATCAGTGTGTGAATGTGTGTGTGTATGGGTGAATGTGGAAATAGTGTCAAAGCGCTTTGAGTTCCTTAAAAAAAAAGGTAGAAATGCGCTATACAAGTACAACCCATTTACCATTTTACCATTTACCTCGCTGGGAGGGAAGGAACCTGAGCTGGTGCGCGAGGTGGAGAAGTTCTGGCTAGATATAGTTTGACTCACTTTGACGCACAGCAGAGGCTCTGGAACCTGTTCTCTCGAGAGGGGATGGACTCTCTTTCACTCTGGCGTTGCAAGCAATGAGAGGCGACAGGCTGTGGTGGCAATTCTTGTTGCCCCCCCTGCTCAAAGCCTGCACGTTGGACTTTAACCCAGTAGACGAGATGGTAGCTTCCCTCCGCCTTCGGGTTGGGGGCCGGGTCCTGACTGTTGTTTGTGTTCACGCACCAAACAGCAGCTCAGAGTACCCACTCTTTTTGGATACCCTTGAGGGAGTACTGGAGAGTGTTCCCTCGGGTGATTCCCTTGTTCTGCTGGGGGACTTCAAACTCATGTTGGCAACGACAGTGAAACCTGGTGAGGCGTGATTGGGAAAAATGGCCACCCGGATCTGAACCCAAGTTGTGCTTTGTTATTGGACTTTTGTGCTCGTTACGTTGGATTCCCTTGAGGGAGTACTGGAGAGTGCTCCCTCGGGTGATTCCCTTGTTCTGCTGGGGGACTTCACATTCAACGACAGTGAAACCTGGTGAGGCGTGATTGGGAAAAATGGCCACCCGGATCGGAACCCAAGTGGTGCTTTGTTATTGGACGTTTGTGCTGGTCACGGATTGTCCATAACAAACACAATGTTCAAACATAAGGGTGTCCATATGTGCACTTGGCACCAGGACACCCTCGGCCGCAGTTCCATGATTGACTTTGTAGTTGTGTCATCGGATTTGCGGCCTCATGTTTTGGACACTCGGGTGAAGAGAGGGGCAGAGCTTTCTACCGATCACCACCTGGTGGTGAGCTGGCTCCGATGGTGGGGGAGGATGCCGGACAGACCTGGCAGGCCCAAATGCATTGTGAGGGTCTGCTGGGAACGCCTAGCAGAGTCTCCTGTCAGAGAGAATTTCAATTCCTACCTCCGGAAGAACTTTGAACATGTCACGAGGGAGGTGCTGGACATTGAGTCTGAGTGGACCATGTTCCGTGCCTCTCTTGTCGTGGCGGCTGATTGGAGCTGTGGCCGCAAGGTGTTTGGTGCCTGTCGTGGCGGTAATCCTAGAACCCGCTGGTGGACACCAGCAGGGAGGGATGCCATCAAGCTGAAGAAAGAGCCTATCGGGTCCTTTTGGCTCATTAGACTCCAGAGGCAGCAGACATGTACCGACAGGCCAAGCGAAGTGTGCAAAGACACAAGTTAGTTTTTTTAATCAATATGACAGTAAAACTGTCATACTAAATATGAAAGTTATATAAACATAACTCCAAAACCAAAGATGCAAAATGTCTAAAAATGCCTGTAATATTGTATCTATGTGAGTTTTACTAGAATCAGTTGTTTTTGTAAGGTTTTCAAATACAAAAATTAGGTTTTACTCACTATGACAGTATACTGTCACACTCAATATGACAGTTATTTAAACATAACTCCTAAATCACACATGCAAAATGGCTAATATTGCCTGGAGAAATGTATTTTGTGAGTTTTACTGGAAAAAAAAATGTGTAAGGTTTGCAAAAACAAAAAGTTGTTTTTTATTCAATATGACAGTAATGTTCTTAGAATCCTGAGATAATGCACAAAAAAGCAATACAAATGTATTCCAACACAACTCCTAAACCAAACATGCAAAATGTCTAAAAATGCCTGTAATATTGAATCTATGTGAGTTTTACTAGAATCAGTTGTTTTTGTAAGGTTTGCAAATACAAAATTTAGGTTTTACACATAATGACAGTATAACTACCACATTCAATATGACAGTTATTTATAAATAAATAAATGATAAATGGGTTGTACTTGTATAGCGCTTTTCTACCTTCAAGGTACTCAAAGCGCTTTGACAGTATTTCCACATTTACCCATTCACACACACATTCACACACTGATGGCGGGAGCTGCCATGCAAGGCGCTACCAGCAGCCATCAGAGGCAAAGGGTGAAGTGTCTTGCCCAAGGACACAACGGACGTGACTAGGAAGGTAGAAGGTGGGAATTGAACCCCAGTAACCAGCAACACTCCGATTGCTGGCACAGCCACTCTACCAACTTCGCCACGCCGTCCCATAACTCCTAAACCACACATGAAAAATGTCTAATAATGCGTGAAGAAATGTATCTTTGTGATAATGCCTGATAATAATGCCTGAAATAATGCATTCTTGTGAGTTTTACTCGAAACATATGCTTTTTAACGCTTGCAAACACAAAAAGTAGTTTTTTACTCAATATGACAGTTATGTTCTTAAAATCCTGAGATAATGCGAAAAGCAATAAAAATGTATTCCAAAATAATTCCTAAAGCAAACATGCAAAATGTCTAACAATGCCTGTAATATTGAATCTATGTGAGTTTTACTAGAATCCATTGTTTTTGTAAGGTTTGCAAATACAAAATTTAGGTTTTACACATAATGACAGTACAACTACCACATTCAATATGACAGTTATTTAACCATAACTCCTAAACCACGCATGAAAAATGTCTAAAAATGTGTGAAGAAATTTATCTTTGTGAGTTTTACTGGAATTTTTTTTTTTTTTATGGTTTGCAAAAACACAAGTTAGTTTGTTTTTTTTACTCAATATGACAGTATAACTGCCACACTCAATATGACAGTCATTTAAACATAACTCCTAAACTACAAATGAAAAATGGCTAATGCCTGAAATAATGCATTCTTGTGAGTTTTACTCGAAATATATGCTTTTTTAAGGCTTGCAAACACAAAAAATATTTTTTTACTCAATATGACAGTAATGTTCTTAAAATCCTGAGATATTGCGAAAAAAGCAATAAAAATGTATTCCATCATAATTCCTAAACCAAACATGCAAAATGTCTAAAAATGCCTGTAATATTGAATCCATGTGAGTTTTACTAGACTCGGTTGTGTTTGTAAGGTTTGCAAATACAAAAATTGGGTTTTACTCACTATGACAGTATACTGTCACACTCAATATGACAGTTATTTAAACATAACTACTAAACAACACATGCAAAATGGCTAATATTGCCTGGAGAAATGTATCTGTGAGTTTTACTGGGAAAAAAAATATTTTGTAAGGTTTGCAAAAACAAAAAGTAGTTTTGTATTCAATATGACAGTAATGTTCTTATAATCCTGAGATAATGCGAAAAAAGCAATAAAAATGTATTCAAACATAATTCCTAAACCAAACATGCAAAATGTCTAAAACCTGTAATATTGAATCTGTGTGAGTTTTACTAGAATCAGTTGTTTTTGTAAGGTTTGCAATTACAAAAATTAGGTTTTACACTACCACATTCAATATGACATTATTTAACCATAACTCCTAAACCACACATGAAAAATGTCCAATAATGCATGAAGAAATGTATATTTGTGAGTTTTACTAGAAACATTTTCTTTTGTAAGGTTGCAAAGACACAAGTTAGTTTTTCTTTACTCAATATGACAGTATAACTGCCACACTCAATACGACAGTCATTTAAACATAACTCCTAAACTACACATGAAAAACGGCTAATAATGCCTGAAATAATGCATTCTTTGGAATTTTACTCGAAACATATGGCTTTCAAACACAAAAAGTAGTTTTTTACTCGATATGACAGTAATGCGAAAAAAGCAATAAAAATGTATTCATGCAAAATGTCTAAATATGCCTGTAATATTGAATCCATTTGAGTTTTACTAGAATCAGTTGTGTTTGTAAGGTTTGCAAATACAAAAATTAGGTTTACTCACTATGACAGTATATGGTCACACTCAATAAGACAGTTATTTAAAGGCCTACTGAAACCCACTACTACCGACCACGCAGTCTGATAGTTTATACATCAATGATGAAATCTTAACATTGCAACACATGCCAATACGGCCGGGTTAACTTATAAAGTGCAATTTTAAATTTCCCGCTAAATTTCCGGTTGAAAATGTCTATGTATGATGACGTATGCGTGTGACGTCAATCGTTGAAACGGAAGTATTCGGACACCATTGAATCCAATACAAAAAGCTTTGTTTTCATATCAAAATTCCACAGTATTCTGGACATCTGTGTTGGTGAATCTTTTGCAATTTGTTTAATGAACAATGAAGATTGCAAAGAAGAAAGTTGTAGGTGGGATCGGTGTATTAGCGGCTGGCTACAGCAACACAACCAGGAGGACTTTGACTTGGATAGCAGACACGCTACCTGACGCTAGCCGCCGACCGCACGGATGATCGGGTGAAGTCCTTCGTTGCTCCGTCGATCGCTGGAACGCAGGTAAGCACGAGTGTTGATGAGCAGATGAGGGCTGGCTGGCGTAGGTGGAGCGCTAATGTTTTTATCATAGCTCTGTGAGGTTCCGTAGCTAAGTTAGCTTCAATGGCGTCGTTAGCAACAGCATTGTTAAGCTTCGCCAAGCTGGGAATTATTAACCGTGTATTTACATGTCCATTGTTGATCTTCTGTCTATCCTTCCAGTCAGGGATTTATTTATTTTGTTTCTATCTGCATTTGAGCCCGATGCTATCACGTTAGCTCAGTAGCTAAAGAGCTTCGCCGATGTATTGTTGTGGAGATAAAAGTCTCTGTGAATGTCCATTTCGCGTTCTCGACTCTCATTTTCAAGAGGATACAGTATCCAAGGTGGTTTAAAATACAAATCTGTGATCCACAATAGAAAAAGGAGAGAGTGTGGAATCCAATGAGCAAGCTTGTACCTAAGTTACGGTCAGAGCGAAAAAAGATTCGTCCTGCACTGCACTCTAGTCCTTCACTCTCACGTTCCTCATCCACGAATCTTTCATCCTGGCTCAAATTAATGGGGTAATCGTCGCTTTCTCGGTCTGAATCGCTCTCGCTGCTGGTGTAAACAATGGGGAAATGTGAGGAGCCTTTCAACCTGTGACGTCACGCTACTTCCGGTACAGGCAAGGCTTTTTTTATCAGCGACCAAAAGTTGCGAACTTTATCGTCGATGTTCTCTACTAAATCCTTTCAGCAAAAATATGGCAAAATCGCGAAATGATCAATTATGACACATAGAATGGATCTACTATCCCCGTTTAAATAAAAAAAATTCATTTCAGTAGGCCTTTAAACATAACTCCTATACCACACATAAGAAATGGCTAATAATGCCTGAAATAATGCATCATTGGTAGTTTTACTCGAAACATATGCTTTTTTATATCTTGCAAACACAAAAAGTAGTTTTTTAGTCAATATGACTGTAATGTTCTTATAATCCTGAGATCATGCGAAAAAAGCAATACAAATGTATTCTAACATAACTCCTAAACAACACATATAAAATGGCTAATAATGCCTGGAGACAAGTATCTTTATTAGTTTTACTAGAAAAATGATCTTTTGTAAGGTTTGCAAAGACACAAGTTAATTTTTTTTTTTTAATATGACAGTATAACTGTCATACTAAATATGAAAGTTATATAAACATAACTCTAAAACCAAACATGCAATCTGTCTAAAAATGCCTGTAATATTGAATTTATGTGAGTTTTATCAGAATCAGGTATTTTGGTAAGGTTAACAAATACAAAAATTAGGTTTTACTCATAATGACAGTATAACTGCCACACTCAATATGACAGTTTGCAGTACAGGTTCTTACACAGTCTGATCTCGCAATACCACTTGGAGAGCTGCCTTTATTGACTTAATTTCTCTTTCCCAGGATCCTCCAAAATGTGGGGATCTTGGAGGGTTGAAGCGGAACTCGATCTTTTGTCCTGCCAGTTATTCTTGAAGAGGCGCTTCCAAGGTCTGAAAGCTTGCCTTCAGCTCAGCAGCGCCTCCTCGGAAATTAGTTCCTCTGTCGGCCAGGATTTCAGTGTCGATGCTTTCAAGTAAGTCGAGATGTGCACAGCTTGTCGTCATACACTTGAATATAATCCCCCATCGCTTCTCTGTTCGCGGACCCACTTTGATTTTGTAGGGGCCAAAGCAGTCCACTCCTGTAGACCAGAATGGTGGCTTATATAGGAGTCGTGCAGGGGGCAAATCGGCCATCTGAGGAGCTACAGGGCTTGCGCGCCACTTGTGACATTCCACACAGCTGTGCTGGTGCCGTTTATTGGATTCTCTTTCTCTCAGAATCCAGAACCTCCTTCTCATCTCTGCGAACACTCGATCAGGACCTGGATGGAGAAGTTAGTTGTCATACCAGTTGATGATGAGTTTGTTGACATGGTGTTTGGGATCAAGGATGATAGGATGCATAGCATCGGGATCTAATTCCTCAGCTCTACGGAGCCGGCCTCCCACTCTCATCAGGCCGACCGCTTTATCATACTCAGGGGCGAGCATGACGAGGCGACTTTGCTTGGAGATAGGTTTGCCAGCAGAAATAATTTCCACTTCTTCAGGGAAGGCCTCGCTCTGTGATTGTCTTAGCAGGTGAACTTCGGCCTCCTGTGCTTCTGCAGCTGTCATGGCGGAAGTTTCCTAGTTGCTAGCTGCCCCATGAAGGCTCTCGTAAATGGCTTTGATAAGATTGTCCCAGTTATCTATGTTGGAGATAGACATTGTGGGTGTAGTACAGGTAGTGACTCCACAAAACACTGTCTTTCGGAGTTCCTCTTCATCTTGTTCTTGAGCTTCCTTCAAATCTAGCTCCGGCCATGTGTCGGGATGCCGAAGGAGAAACTGTGGACCTTGACCCCATCGGTTAGGTTGGGTAAGCTCAAGGAGGGTCTTGCCACGAGTGAGGTCATCGGCGGGATTTTCATGGGTGCTGACATAGCGCCATGTTGACCCTTCCACCAACTCTTGAATTTCCGCTAGTCTTGTGCCGACGAAAACCTTGTATCGACATGAGTCCGATGTCAGCCATGTTAAGACTATGGTTGAATCAGTCCACAATGTGATCTGCTGAGGCGAGAGTGACAGTTCGTTCATAGTGACTTAAGCTAACTGTGCTCCTGTCAGAGCTGCACATAGTTCGAGGCGAGGCATGTTTGCAGGGACAGACACGTGATCTGGCCATCACAAATGCCAAGTGGATATTGCCTTTGTCGTCTTGCGTACGCAGATATTCCACTGCCCCATAGGCTCTCTCGGAAGCCTCACAAAAGATATGTGCTTGTTGGCAAGGCGTTTTTGTGTCTACGGAAGCTGGTATATAACACCTGGGTATTTCTAGTTGTGGGAGGTAGACCAGCTCACTCTCCCATTGTGTCCATATCTCCAAGAGAGTTTTGGGTTGAATTTGCTCATCCCAGCCGACGCCAACATTCCACAGGTCTTGAATGAGAATCTTGGCTCGAGTGCTAAATGGGATAAGATACCCCAGTGGGTCGTATTGTGTTGCCATAACCTTGTAGACGTTTCGTAGAGTGGGCTTGGAATACACTACTGGTTGGTGACGGTATTCGAGGCGATCTGTGAGGCAGTTCCAACGAAGGCCCAAGGCTGGTTCCTCTGGGTCCTGCTTGGGCTGAGACAGCCAAAGTTCTGTACTCTTGGCTTTGGCCTCAGCAGGAAGGTGTGCTATTACAGTTGGATCATTACTGGCCCACTGCTTTATGTCAAATCCTCCAGTGGCCAGCAGCATGCATAGTCGGTCGACTAGGATCTTAGCTTGGTCTGCAGTGGTGATGCAGGTTAAACAATTGTCCACATAGAATGCGGTTCCAACTGTGTGCACAAGGTCTTCATACCCCGTCTTGTTGTCTTTCACATGCCTTTGGAGGGCGTATGTTGCACAGCAAGGACTACAAGTAGTTCCAAACGGCAATACTTGCCACTCATATACGGCGGGCTCCTCTTCTCTCTTCATACTTCTCCACAGGAAACAGAGGAGGGTTTTGTATTTTGGTAGCAAGCAAACTTGGTGAAACATCCCTTTGATGTCACCACTGACAGCCACACTGTGTTCCCGGAAGCGAAGAAGTACCCCGAGGAGTGAAGGGCTTAGGGTTGGACCAGGCAGGAGTTGGCTGTTAAGGCACTGTCCATTATGTTGGTAGGAACAGTTATAGACAATCCTGGCCTTACCATTGTGGTGGACCACGTGATGCGGCAGATACCAGGACTCCTTGGAGTTGTCTTCTGTGGATGGAAGCAAAGGTTTAACATAGCCTTGCTGTTCTAGTCTCTGGATTTCTTGACAGTAGGTGTCTGCCAGGGCTGGGTCTTTAGCAGTGTTGGTTTAGTTACTGAAAACCAGTAACTAGTTACAGTTACTAGTTACTTTACTTCAAAAGTAACTCAGTTACTAACTCAGTTACTTACACCAAAAAGTAATGCGTTACTGTGAAAAGTAACTATTTAGTTTAAAGCTCCCATTAATGCCCTTTTAGCCTTCATGTCAGTACTGTTATTGCACTGGAGAATAATACAATCTGTTGACCAACTTGACATGCATTTGTATCTTCCTTTTAACATAATTCATGAAAAACAGTGCCACATAAAAAGGCATTACTCTTTCTTTAAACTTGGACCAATGACCATTAATAAAAAACAACTGAAAGTGCAACATAAGAAGGCACATCATCTTCCTTGAAACATAGATAGTGAAATAAAGCCTGACATCTGGAGTGATGCTGCTGTCTTCCACACTTGGAGTCATGGATTGTAGAATCCTTGTTTTCAGTGGCAGGATCATTGACACAGATGGTGAAGTTTCAGTGCTCAGTAGAGATGTAACACTTTTGAGGGGTTTAAGCACCTGGAGGACCTCCTCTGCCACTCTCACATCATCTTCAGACAGGTTGATGATGTCTTTGACATTTGTCTGCAGGGTGTTGTGGGTCATTGCAGAGTATTAGCTGCCTGCTGCTGAAACATATCATAAGTGGAGTTCCACCTCGTTGGGACATCATGTATGAGCTTTATGAGTAGGCAGCTTTAGCATTTCTTGCTTCTTTGTCTTAAGCACATGAGCAGCTGTTGTGCTTGGGTGGAAGTAGGAAACCTCCTTCCTGATCCTCCCAAGGAGGCGCTCAATCCTATTGACTGAGATGTGATGCCAAATTCCCTACATGCACTACCTGTGGTCCCAGTCCTGCCTCATTCACTGCAATTATTAGATTTTTGGCATTATCACGTGACTTGGATATCTTTATCCTCCATTCCCCCACTGCTTGTCAGTACCTGCGCAAGGTGACTCTCGTAGAGGGGGCGTGTCTTCTCATCTGCCAGTCTGCTGTGATGAAGTGAGCGCTTATCGCCACATAGTTCCCCTGGACGTCCAGGTGGACGTTCCCCAGGACGCCCACCCTTCTGTCATGAGTGCAACAGATGATGCTCGGGATAATTCAACTTTTTTCTTCTCCTGCTCATAAAGATCTGGCAAAATCTTATCGCTGAAGTGGGTGCACGACGGGATGTCGTAACGTGGCTCGAGCACGTTCAGCATGTGTTTAAAAGCCTCGTTTTGCACAACCGAGTCTGCACATATAAACACACCGATTAAATGGCGCGGGGCGCCATGACCACGCTGTGTGTGGACTGAACGTGCGGACACCTTTTTTTTTGTTTCATATATCAAACCGCGGATCACGTGTGTGCCGAACCGAAGACCCCCCCCCCCCCCCCCCCCCCCACACACACACGCCTCTTTTTTTCTCTCCGGCTTGTGACAGAGGAAGATTCACATTTATGTAGTTTCTAGCCGATACTACATAAAAAATAACGTAAAGTAACGCAGTAACGCATCATGTAGTAACAGTAACTGAGTCACTGAATATAAAAAAATAACGCGTTAGATTACTAGTTACCACCGAAACTAACGGCGTTACAGTAACGCGTTACTTTGTAACGCGTTAGTCCCAACACTGGTCTTTAGACAGACGACGCTCAGTGCTCCGTAGCTGTGGGAGCAAGGCATTCTTTGGAGCCCATAGGAGAGGGCTCTCTTTGCGCCGGAGCAGCAGCACTGCATACCTTGTCACTCCGTCTATTTCTATTGTAGTGGTGCATTGCTCTACCAATTCTAGGGCCTGTTGATCTTCTTTGGAGCGAGTTAAAAGTTTTAATGTTCACATAAGGGGACATGTCGACTTCCCACAGACATTCTATATGGCGCTGGAGGTCAGAGTTGGGAGACAGTGCAGTAGCAGTGGGAATATTCACCAGGAAGTTGGTTTAAGTTGGCTGGACCTTGTAATGACCATCCAAGAGGAGTACACACTGTTACAGGGCTTCCAGGTGGACCAGCTCTTACTGGATGCTTGGGGATGAGTAGATGTGGGAAATCCGACCTAATGAGAAGTAATGGTTGGATTCTGTCTACCAGTGGAAGTGGAAGTCCTTGCAGATGGGAATATTTGTGCATGAGTGATTTGACAGGATAGCTGTGCTTGTGAAAGATTTAACTCGTCAGTCGTGAATGCATGGTGGATTTTGTATCTTTCTTTGGGCACATGAGCTGGGGATATTTCGATTGAGACAGCAGCTCCTTGTAGGTAGATCACCTCTGTCGAACAGTACGCAACGGAAGGTTCTCTGGCTCTTTAGTCAGATGGAGTTGCTGTACAGCTGATTAAAGTATGAGTGTCCTCTCTGATCCGTCATCGAGGATAGCGAAGCCTTCTAAGGACTGTTCAGCATTGTACAGACACACATGGACTAACTTTAGCATGACCTTTTGTGAGCAGTTTGGACAGTTAACATAGACAGTGTCTGGAGTGGTGCTGACCATCAGCACCTTCTTGGCTTCTTGATGGCACACATTGTGGAGCACAGTAAGATGTTGCTGCTTACATACTTTACAGGGCCTCTTAAGAGTGCATGCCTCAGGAGCGTGGTTCCTGCCGCATCTCCAACAATTTCTGTCTTTGATCCATGTGGCAATTTCTGATGCAGAATGGGTTTTGAATTTGGAGCACAAGCTCACATAATGTTCATTGGTGTCGCGGTATGGACAATATGGCTTAGGGCTGGATTTAGGCTTGGCTGAATTGGTACTGTGAGCTAGAACAGGCGTTGTAGCTCAAACTTGGCTCTCTGTGTTGTAATACACATTAGATGGATGCCCTTGTGCTCTGTTGTAGTTCTTAGCTCACTTTGGCTGGTTTTGGAACATGTAGGCTGTTCTCGATGAGATTCGCTTTGCTTGAGACTTTAACTGAAGCCAGGTGGAGAAGTCTGACAGCGTGTATGTTCTGTCTGTTCTAGTTCTCAGAATACCGTTGCTCAAGCTATACTCAACAAAGCTGTTTCTATAGTTGGCGGGCAATTTGCTGAGTAGTCATCGACGTGAGAGCCACATCTAAGTTCATAGCCCTTTTCACCCTCTAGGGAACGAAGCATGCCCACTAGCGCTTGGACTGGCAGGGCAAAATTGTCGAATGCGTCCGGATCTCCATATCTGATTGGAGGGGAGTAAAACATGGCTCCTAACTCACTCTGCACCAGCTGTCGAGGTTGTCCATATTTATCTTGAAGTGCTTGCAGAGCGGATGAATATGGCTTGGGATCATACATATAAGCTTGTGCTAACTTGTAGGCACATGGCAGCTGTAAGTGGTCCAACAGCACTTGATACTTGCCCAGGTGGGCATGTGAATTTAGCAGGTTATCCAATGCCATTTTGAGCAGTGCAATGTCTGACTCTTTTCCAGATGTGAATTGGGGCAAAGTAGGCCTTGGAAGTCCATATGAAGTAGCTATTAGGAGTTCCATTAGGTCGGTATCAGGTGCTGTGGCGGTGCTGTCAACGGCTGCAGTAAAGGTGGCATTGGAGGATAAGGGTGAGGCTGCAATACTGCATTCTGCTTAATTGGCTGTTGCAGTGAGTAAACTGTGGCAGGGGCTATGGTAGGAGGAGATATGGTAGCAAAAGTAGGCTGTGGCTGATACCCCAGAGTTGCGGGAGTAGAAGGCTGATAATCTGGAGGAACAAGCTGGACTTGGGGTAAAGGCGGACTGGTTGCGACGGTGGGATCAACTGCTGTGGCTGGAAGGGCTGGTGGTAGAGCATTTGCTGCTGGACTAGTGTGTCAAGATTCAAGCTCACCTTGTGAGTATGGTGGTGCTCCATTTAGATCAGCTGGGAACCGAAGGTTGAACTCACATTCGCTAAGTGGCCTGGATAAGACAGAACTGTTACGGCGCACGCGCAGTCTGCTTATCCCTCCTCTGCGGGAGCACTTGGAGGATCCGCTGACAGCGCGCTTGGACACACGCCCCTGCTCGCGCTGAGCGCAGCACGCCCATGCAGCGACAAGCCTGCACACCTGGGACTGATGAGGGCGAGCTGTATAAAGGACCAGTGGACCAAGGATCGACGCGGGAACTTAGTTACCTCTTTGTGTACCATAAGCCTTAAGCTCTCTCACTGTTGTAATTTTTCCCTCTGTGATTCTGACGTCCATGTTGCTCTCCCGCAGTGCCTTCCCGAGTCTTCCCTCTTCGAGATCTCCCGTTGTTTCCTCGGTGTTTTGGACTGCCTTCCTCGTTTCCCGACTCCTCGCTCGCCCCTGGACTCTGACGTCTCTCTCTGCCCCACGGACCCCTCGCGGATCTTGGACCCCTTTTGCCTTGCCCTCTTTGGACTTATCTGCATTCTCATCAACACTTGGTAACACACACTTCAGATATCTACACACACAGTCTTACACCACACACTCTTGTATTTTGGTCACACACTCCATTTCTATAGTTTAGTTGTATTGTTTGTTATTATTATATATATATTTATATATATATATACAGTATATATTGATTATATATATATATAATAAATTATCGAACATTACTGCTCCCTGGTGTCAGTTGCCGTTACCTCCCCTGTGCAAACCATAACAAGAACTATGTTTATCCTCCTTTAAGAAGGATGTAATTAGAGCAGCTTTCTCCAATTCCATTTCCTTTTCTACCAGTTTACGTTGCAGCATAAGACGTCTCGTAATTGCCTCTTTCGTCTTTAAGGCCATCTCCGCCTCCTCATCCAGTTTACGTCGCTGCCTTTCTTGTTCTCTCAGAAGTTCCTCCTTTTGACTGAAAGCTTCTCTGGATTGTTTGTCCAGAAGCTGGTACTGCTCATCAGCTAGGTTTTTCTCTCTTATTTGTCTGTGCACTTCCGCTAGTTCCATTTTTTTTACTCTCTCCTCCAACATTGCAGTCTGTAGGTCTGATAATCCCTCAGTGATGGACCTCCTGGCTGACGAGCAGGAACTACACTGAGTCTTGGCCCTACTGCATTGAGAGGCAGGTGATGGGCTTCGTGGAAATTATGCTCTCCTCCCAGTGGTCGGGGCTCCAATATCAACAGCTATGGTTGATGTATGTTGAGATTGATATCCAACTTCATAGTCATCAAGATGTGCTGGCAGTTGTCTCTCTCGTTGCTGCTGGATCTGCAGAGGCTTGTTCTGACTCCATGTTGTCTTCAGATGATTATCAATCCGGCTCGAAAGACCATGTGATAGAGTAGGTTACTCTGGATGAGGAATGCTGGTCTGATATCTTCTTAGGACAAGGACTCCGGTCAGAGAGTAGGGCACAGAGAGGCTTGGTGAAGTTGAACAAGTGTGTTGCAGGTGTGTGTGTGTGTGTGGTCTAAAGGGAACACATACAAAGAATGATTAGGATACATTTAGGAAATATAATATGCAATAATATAACAGGATATGTATAATATTATATATAATATACTCTACAATGTGTTATAAAATAAATATACAAACAAATGTACATGGACTATTAAAGGCCTACTGAAAGCCACTACTACCGACCACGCAGTCTGATAGTTTATATATCATGTGTTACATGCCAATACGGCCGGGTTAACTTATAAAGTGACATTTTAAATTTGCTGCTAAACTTCCGGTTCGAAACGCCTCTGAGGATGACGTATGCGCGTGACGTAGCCCGGGGAACACGGGTATGCCTTCCACATTGAAGCCAATACGAAAAAGCTCTGTTTTCATTTCATAATTCCACAGTATTCTGGACATCTGTGTTCGGGAATCTGTTGCAATTATGTTCATTGCATTATGGAGAAAGAAGCTGAGCAAGCAAAGAAGAAAGTTGTCGGTGCGAAACGGACGTATTTTTCGAACGAAGTCAGCAACAACAGTACACAGCCGGCACGTCTTTGTTTACATTCCCGAAAGATGCAGTCAAGATGGAAGAACTCGGATAACAGAGACTCTAACCAGGAGGACTTTTGACTTCGATACACAGACGCCTGTAGAGAACTGGGACAACACAGACTCTTACCAGGATTACTTTGATTTGGATGACAAAGACGCAGACGTGCTACCGTGAGTATGCAGCTTTGGCTTCTAAACATTTGATCGCTTGACCGTATGTGCGCAACTTTTTTTTTGCGTATGTACGTAACTTTTTTTAAATATATAAGCTTTATGAACCTTGGGTTAGGTGAACGGTCTTTTGGGCTGAGTGATTGTGTGTGTTGATCAGGTGTTTGAATTGTATTGGCGTGTTCTATGGAGCTAGGAGCTAGCATAGGAGCTAGGAGTTAGCATAACAAAGACGTAGGTGTTTTTATGCAGGATTAATTTGTGTCATATTAAATATAAGCCTGGTTGTGTTGTGGCTAATAGAGTAAATATATGTCTTGTGTTTATTTACTGTTTTAGTCATTCCCAGCTGAATACCAGGTACCGTGAGTATGCAGCCTTGGCTGCTAAACATTTGATAGCTTGACCGTATGTGCGCGTCACGTACGTAACTTTTTAAAAATATATAAGCTTTATGAACATTGGGTTAGGTGAACTGTCTTTTGGGCTGAGTGATTGTGTGTGTTGATCAGGTGTTTGAATTGTATTGGCGTGTTCTATGGAGGTAGGAGCTAGCAGAGGAGCTAGGAGCTAGCATAACAAACACGTAGGTGTTTTTATGCAGGATTAATTTGTGGCATATTAAATATAAGCCTGGTTGTGTTGTGGCTAATAGAGTATATATATGTCTTGTGTTTATATACTGTTGTAGTCATTCCCAGCTGAATATCAGGTACCGTGAGTATGCAGCCTTGGCTGCTAAACATTTGATAGCTTGACCGTATGTGCGCGTCACGTACGTAACTTTTTAAAAATATATAAGCTTTATGAACCTTGGGTTAGGTGAACGGTCTTTTGGGCTGAGTGATTGTGTGTGTTGATCAGGTGTTTGAATTGTATTGGCGTGTTCTATGGAGCTAGGAGCTAGCAGAGGAGCTAGGAGCTAGCATAACAAACACGTAGGTGTTTTTATGCAGGATTAATTTGTGGCATATTAAATATAAGCCTGGTTGTGTTGTGGCTAATAGAGTATATATATGTCTTGTGTTTATTTACTGTTGTAGTCATTCACAGCTGAATATCAGGTCACCCTCGGCTCTCACAGCATCTTCCCTATCTGAATAGCTTCAACTCCCCACTAGTCCTTCACTTGCACTTTACTCATCCACAAATCTTTCATCCTCGCTCAAATTAATGGGGAAATTGTCGCTTTCTCGGTCCGAATCTCTCTCACTTCATGCGGCCATCATTGTAAATAGGGAACTTTGCGTATATGTTCAATTGACTACGTCACGCTACTTCCGGTAGGGGCAAGCCTTTTTTTTATCAGATACCAAAAGTTGCGATCTTTATCGTCGTTGTTCTATACTAAATCCTTTCAGCAAAAATATGGCAATATCGCGAAATGATCAAGTATGACACATAGAATAGATCTGCTATCCCCGTTTAAATAAAAAAAATCATTTCAGTAGGCCTTAAAGCAGTCCATTAGAGATGAATGGAGAATAAGCGCTGTTGATTTAAACAGTGATTTAAACGTGGTCTGTGTCGCCCTCTAGTGGTAGAATAGGGTAACTACTGTGTAACAAGAAGTATTAACAGGGCGAAAGTTGAGCTGGTGAATTATATCGTCAAGCAGAAACATTGTTGCAAACAAACACTGGGTTAAAGCTACATATAACACATTATAGGCATTTTCACATTAATAACCGTGCTATATTCGACGTATACTTACACTTTAGTCAGGAACACACACAATGCTGTTTACACAATCACCCAAGAGCCCATATTACGCAGAAACGCTACAAACAGGAAATTACGTCTCAGACTAGATCGCCAAATTAAGAGCACAGGAAATCTAGCATCTCAAAACTGCATCAGAATAAGATAAGACTAAAACACTTTCTGACAATGGATGTCCGCTAACTTTTTGCAACTCAACGCTAAGAAAACGGAAATGCTGATTATCGGTCCTGCTAAACACAGACACCTATTTAATAATACCACCTTAACATTTGACAACCAAACAATTACACAAGGCGACTCAGTAAAGAATCTGGGTATTATAAAAAAAATAAAAATACAAAAATAAAATGAATAGCTTGCAGCTCAGGACGGGCTCAGCTGACTGTGTGGGCATACTGTCCATGCCACCGAGACTGTGGAAGGGCCCTCCAAACAGCTCCAGAGGTAGTCCTGAGAAGACTGCAAACACTGGCCAGTATTTTGTAACAAAATGTGTTAAAACAAAATCCATCCATCCATCCATCCATCCATCTTCTTCCGCTTATCCGAGGTCGGGTCGCGGGGGCAGCAGCTTAAGCAGGGAAGCCCAGACTTCCCTCTCCCCAGCCACTTCGTCCAGCTACTCCCGGGAGATCCCGAGGCGTTCCCTGGCCAGCCGGGAGACAAAACAAAATATATGTTGTATTAAGCAATTCCCTTTACTGTGTATTTTAGAATACAACAAAAAAAAAATCAATGTTTTCAGTGTGCACAAATACTTAAAAAATGTCAAGGCATTTGTCAGGTAGAGACAGTGATCATGTTGAAGTTGTAAAACATTTAGTTTTCAAAAGAACTCAAAAGAAAGGAGACAGAATAAGGGACATTTACACCACACGGAATCTCTGTGTGGTTTTCTAGCTGCACGGTGGCAGAGAGAAAGAGATTACAGGGGGTCATAAACGCGGCCCAGAAGATCACTGCATGTCCTCTTACATCTCTAGAGGACCTGCATAAGAGACACTGCAACAGAAGAGCAAACAGCATCCTCAAGGACTCATCCCACCCAGGTCACCACTGGCTTGAACTCTTGCCCTCAGGGAGGCGTTATAAGACCATCAAAGCAAGGACAATAGACTGAAAAACAGTTTCTATCCTAGAGCTGTTATTGCCCTAAACTCTGCACTTACCTGAACACTCACCACTTTATTACTTGCTTACCTCTGATAAAGATCTACTGTGCAATGTTTTTTTAACATTTCATTTGTTAAATTTTTTATTGTTTTATTATTGTTGTCTTAACACTATTGTAGGTTTGTTTTAAAAGCACTGAGCTGGATTGCTGTCCAATTTCGTTGTTTCCATACAATAAAAATAAAGGTATTCTGATTCTGATTCTGATTTTGAACACAAGTTTTAGGTACGGCCCGGTAGCAGTGGTTGGGGACCACTGCTCTAACAGGTATTCAAAATCCCCTATTCAAAAGAGGAACATCACAAGCACGTGGGGATGTGAACTTGGCTTTTACACCAGTTGAGCAGAAGCTTTGCAAACACTTTGTCAGGGTGACAACTATAGTAGGAAAGAGAGGAAGGAAAGTTTCAGTTCCTCTCACCCCAATCATGTCAGACTTGCTTGATGTTTCAATTGAGAAGCGAGAAGACTGTGGGGTCCCAAATAAAAATGGATTCCCGTTTGCATTGCATTCCTCTGTCCGCTATCTCAAGGGTTTTGACTGCTTAAGGTCACCATTTATATACCTGGCTTTTGACAAATGTTCAATTATTTGTGCTGAGTTACATAACACTTGATTTACTTAAGTGGCCATGGATTTTAAAGAACAGGACACATGTCAAAGCAACTTTTTTAAAAGGAGCAGACGAGTCCAAAGGGTCAAAAAGTCCATGAGTGTTAACAAAGGAGGGGGCAGTACAAGGTAAAAAGAAAAGCGATGAGGGAGACGCTAGAGATGGTCCATCCATCAAGGACAGGACTTTTTGTCAAAAGGGCGTGTAGCTAATCAATTAGCTACACGCTAAAATAAAATATTAATACCTGATGCTAGTTGCTTCTTGTGAGATTTTAACCTTTAGCTATTCGAGAGCTCAAACCTCTTCAGCCTTGTACCAGATATTAGACGTCCCAGAACAAATAAAAGATTATTTATCAAATGGGATTTTCCTAAACAAAAACATAAGTTAAAAAACACAAACACAAAGGATAGAAAAATACAACAAAATGTTTTTTTTCCTAAAGATAAACAAATGCTTGTAAGATGCGGCTAATCCCCTGTATTACCTTCAAAGCTCTCTAAAACATCTTCACAAACCTCCAACGTTGTACAGTATATACACACGTACATGCTACAAGTATATAGAAGAATGTGCTGCAGTGGAAATAAATTTAAGGAAATACATTGGGATGCATAAAGTACCAAGAAAAACAGACTGCCAGCGCTGTTACAAATTACGTGGTGTACTCCGCCTTCCGCCCAAGTGCAGCTGGGATAGGCTCCAGCACCCCCCACGACCCCGATAGGGGCATGCGGTAGAAAATGGATGGATCATACAGCATTCTTCATAGCTTTCTGCTTTTTTTAACAGCATCCTGCATATGCCAGCAATAGGCACTGTTTGCCCACTATCATAAACAAACAAACTTACCTGAGATGCCATCTTGAAGACGTAGGCTCCAGGCCGCAGCAATGCCCGACTGCCGACGCAAATTGCCAGCTTGCTGATAAGGGGAAAAACTTTTGTGCCAGTAAAGATTACTCTTCATGCTTCAGAAAGCACACCAGGAAAAAGCCATTCAAATGCAGTCACAGTGACAGATGTTTGTCCAGGTCTGACCATCTGGCTCTTCAAATTAAGAGGTATATTCTGAAGCAGGGGTGAGCACCAAAACCAAGCAAGGCAACGGAGGGCAAAGGTTTGGGGTTTTTTTCGGTAATTTTTTTTTTTTAAAGGGAAGATTTTTGAGTCAGAAAAGATACTCTTTTCAATCAAAAAATTGCAATAACATGACATAACCTTTCAAGTAGTTAATTTGTATGCTGTGTTTTCTGTGGGGGGCTATGAGAGACAAAGCAGCAGGGGACGCCCTCATCTCCAGTGTGTCTTCTGACGATGCCACCATCCTCTCCGCAAGTGGGTCTTCCGTCGTCGTCAGCCTCGTCTCCCGTGAGTCCAACAATGTAGCCCTGAGTCCAACAGTGTAGCCTGCTCGCCTTCCGCAGAAGCGCCCGTCTGGCCCTCACTTTCCTCGTCTGTTGCGGAGGTGTCTGCATGTCGCTCGCTCTACTCGTCCCCGTCAGCGGCGAAGGTGCCCGTGCTCCTCGTCCTTGTGAGCGCGCCCGACTGTCGCCTGCGCTCCTCGTCAGCGGCAGAGGCGCGCACCCCGCTCGTGCCTACCTAACGGGTGTCCTGCATGCCAGCAGCAGCGTTGCCTGGGACTTATGCGTGTACCACCGCAGCTGCTCCCACAGCCGCCACGCACCGGCCTGCAGCAAAGTCATTCTTGCTGTCGGTACCAAAACTCTTCCCTGCTGGCTTCAGCTGCAGTTTTGCGACCCGCCACCAAAGTCCTCCCACTGACCTGCCTTGTTTTGGACTTATGTTTTTCTTTCCTTTTCACGTCTGGAATCCGTTTTGTTTGGGGGCATCCTGTCACGCCCTCATGACTGTTTTGGACTTATGTTTACTTTTTCCCGTGTGTGGTATTTCAGTTCCTGTACTGTGCCCTTAATTTGCTATTCCACTTCCCCTTTCCAAGCACATGCGTCCACATCTGCTACCCGATTGGCAAACCGGGGCACACCTGCAGCAGTTTGCCAATCACTCTCTTATTTACTTTGGCGCTGTCGGTTCATTGTCATTCATTATGTCATTCGTTCTGCCTATTGTTATGCCTAATGTTCCCCAAAATAAGTTCCGTGACTAGTGCATTTATTTTAGCACTGACCTTTTTTTGCTCTGTTTTCTCACTCGCTCGTGAGTGTGTTTCTACCCATTATTAAATCATGTTATATTACTCATCTTCTGCCTGTCGTCTTTTGCATCTTGGGGATCACATCGCTAAAGCTGCCATCCATGCTTCCAAGCAACCTGACAGTTGCAAACAGGTTTTTGTATCCTCCAACTATGAAAATATTTGATTTATCAATAGGAAGACTACTTAAGGGAAATGGGTCTGGAACCATCTAACAGCAATAAACAAGGGACAACGGTGGTCTACAAAACCATCACTAATAAGTAATCTCAATGTAATAGTTAACAAGATGCCTTTAAAACATAGTTGTTTCCTATGCTTAACCATTAAAATTGTGCCAAGTGGACTGATCAATCATTAACCAATTATTAACCAAATAATTGAATGATTAATTAATGACTAAAGAATAATACTACAAAAAAGGAGCCATATGAGGAATATAGGAGGCTGGAAAAATGTGACAGTGTGCATGTCGAAAATCTCTTTTGAAAGGTATATTAAATCAAGAGATAATACAGAATAAAACCTGAATATGACTTTTAACCTTATACATATTGGGTCACTGAGTCAAGATATTGCTCAATAATTACAACCTGTAGAGGACTGACAACAGATATATAAACAGAAATAGCTTCAAAATCCTATGTTATCCCAAAACGTTGTGGGTAATATACTTAAATGTAATCAGCATAAAGGAAAGTGTTCTGGAGTGATATGTTGTGATGATGATAGACTAAACCTTTGACATGTTGAGGGAAATATATATACCAGACTGGACTGCCATGAAGAGGAATAAGAATAACAGTGTTGAGGTACTTGAGTGAGCTGTGTCTGCACACAGACTACTCAGTCCATCTTCTCCTTGTGAACAAGTTTGGGAGCGTCCACAAAGTCATGTCCATTAAACAAGATGATGGTGGCTGTGATAGCACTGCAAACTCCCCAGAACATCACATAAGCAAAGGTCTCGGTCAATGTGTCACCTGAAACACAACAAAAAAGTTACCATTAAGTTGCTTTGTTTGCATAAATGCATGATTTAAACAAAACAAACGGCACCTTTTAAATCAGGTAAGTATTTAGAGGTTTTCCCCTTTACATATTTTGTTGTTTTCACTTTTTTTTTCTTGTCACTTCCTGTGCAGATGGACTGAAACAAGCTCTTAAAAGAACTGGACTACTTTGACACTTTTCCCAAACATAGACGGATGCCATAGTTATCCATCTGTTTACTGACACCACTGGTTGGAATACCGTCCAGCGTGTGAACTAACTTGAAGAAATAAAGCTCAACTTCAAAGGTGCTGACCAGCTACTGCCATAATATACCCCTCCAGGATTTCACTGACTTCTTTAGTGATTGTTGCAGCCTAAAATGCCTGAATTTGCGCCGTGCGGTAAAAGTTGCAATGTTTGAGGGTTAGTTTTTTCCAATAACATTAAATCAAATTAAAATGTTATTAGGGATATTTCAATCAGGGTTTTTTGCTGTCGATTCCGATCATCCATGGGTAAAATCAGCCGATACCAATACCAATCACTTGTTATCTGTACATTATTAATGCTTTTTTAAAGAGTGCTATTGACAGTTTAACACTATTAAGTATAAAACACACTATTTAAAATAGTTATTAATTCTATTTTTTATATTTTTTTATATCATAACAAAGTCAATTGGACACAATAACTAAACAAAAATCAAAAGCTATTATCTATTACTCTTTTAAATCATTTTTGCCCTCAAAGTCTTCCTGTGTCCATGGACATATTCTCTGAATTTGTGAACATAAAAAAAAGGGTATTGGAGGAAGATTGGGTGGTCGGTTGTCTTCACTTCTGGTTTGTGTGGTGTTGCACGGGTTTTGCTTCCAGTTGGGCGGGGTCCATGCCCGTCTGTTCTGGCCTTGCGCTCTTGGGTCTGTGTCGGTGGCTTGATGTGGGGGCAGCACAGCCCACTTGTCTGGTGTGGGTGCTCTGTCTCGGTTGTTTGGGCGGTGGTGTGTTTGGATTGGACAGGGGAGTCAAGTCTTTAAGTGGAGGGTGGTGTTGAATTATCTTGTTTGCGTGTCCTTGTGCAAGACACGTTACCCATATTGCTCCTGATTTTCTGTAATGGAGGTCATTATTATGGAAATACACAACTAGCTGCTAGCTAGTCAGAGGACACAAATAAATATAATATTAGCCAAAGGGGATCGGCGTTTATGATCTGCATTAAAAGGCATTACTCAGTAAGTAATTTTTGAAAAAATGCATCCAATCCTGACCGGTGGCCAATCAATTGGCACATCACTATTGTTTATGGACTTATCAATGTTTTAAGTGTTCCTTGTAGGGCTTAACCTCAAAAAGCACAGGATTTCAACAAAAATGGGGGAAAAAATGCATTGACGTTTTATACAGACTTAAAGTACCAGTAGAGTGGAAAAACAAGTCGCCTCTATATTGAAGCTATTATCATATATAGCTGATGTATGACACCAAAAGATTTACAAAGTTTGGGAGTAAATAGAAATGATCAAAATAGTATCAATCTTACAGCGATTCCCTAACCATTTGGAGAGATAATGAGCTAGCCAGTCACATGATCGCGTGACGTCGAGGTAAGAATCATAGATCCGTTCCCCATCAACGACAATGCAAATCATGCAGACTTTGGGAGAGCCAACAACGATTACTTAGTACAATTGTGATCCAGAGTCTTATATTTTTGATCCTGAATATAAGGAGGGTTAGCTGCAAGTTTTAGAAACTCTGCTAAACAGATGCTTTAAAAAGAAATACAAACTACAAACATAATAAAACGATTGCTCACTGTACAATGTCTGCTGTCATTGCGATGACGACTGATAAGATGTTCATACATACCCGTTGAGATGAATAATTAATTTTAATCCATACAAAGGGTTAAACAAGTTGCTGCTGACACTATCTTCTGTTAGAGTGTAGTTTGTTTAATTAGACTTAGACTTAGACAAACTTTAATGATCTACAAGGGAAATTGTTCAACACAGTAGCTCAGTTACAATGATGGAAAGTGTAAGGATGGAAAGGACAATGCAGGTATAAATAGACTAATATAGCGATAAAAAATCTAACATACAGTATATACGAATATATACATATGTGTACAGAATAATATATATACAGATATATTATATTATGTCTATAACATATATACAATATATACCAATGACCATGTACAATATTACAGTACTATAAACAAACTATAAATTAAAAGTCACAGATGAACAACTTCTAGATTGATGTCTAAATCCTCCTATAATCCAGGTGAGTGGCATGAGTTATAATCTAGAAAAAATGTTGACAAGCGGAGACGCAATGCAGCAGTAGCAGAAACGGCAGCAAACAAGGCAATGCTGCCGTGCTGCATAAGCTTCTTCTTCTTTACAGTTTTACGGCAGTTTGCATCCATATATGTTGCATTACTGTCATCTTCAATTTCATTTTATAATTACATTAAATTCTCTCCTTGATTCCAGTGCAGCATAAACTATATATAGGTCTTGTTTATCAATGCTAAAAAATACTTTGTGTGAGTTAGCGCTTATAATAACAACATTACTAATATTTGGTAAATATTTAGGTCACGAGATATGAATAGAGTATTGTTTGTATGTTTTGAATGGCTATTTAGAGTTTTGTGGCCAAAATAGAGAGGTCCCATTGACTCCATTATTAACAGACTTTTTATGTATTTATTTATTTACGACTTACAATGCATAAAAAAAGGTCTGCAGTCATCTACGTGACTCAGGTTGATTGATGGGCGAACGGACGGTGTTACGGTGTTGGCAAAAGGTAATGAAAAAGTTAATGATGTTGAGTCTTCATCTTCATCATTGATCAAAGAAAAAGACCAAATAAGCCATCAGGTGCCCAGTTTGGAAAAAGAAGAACAGAAGATAATGAGCAACAGGCACAAGATAAAGGTATACAGATTTTTATGATTGGCGTGAGTGACAGTAGGCTATAGGTCATTAGCCTCTTTCTAACATGTTGCTATTAGCTACAGAAGACAACTGTATTTGGTTTTTAGTTTTGCTGAACTAGCAACTATAATGGAGGCATCATGTCATGCAACTAATTTCATCCATAGGCAACCAAGTCTAGTTTCTGTTTGCAACACGACACATGCAAATTCACACAGACTCTGGAACTGTTTATTCCTATATATACGCTATATACTAAGTTAAATAACTTCTAATATATATTGACATTGCATTTTGTAAGCAGCTTAAACAGGGTGAAAAAACCAGGTTGAAACATCTGCCACATTCTTAGCACTAAATTCATATAATGTTAACAATCTGCTGTTTCTCAATGTACAAAACTGGTGTTATCATGACTGGAACTGTTCAGATGTTATTCTACAAAACTCTTAAATGAAGAAAACATTTTTTATGCTCATAGTGTTATGGACCGGGCGCATGCCAATGCGCATTCGTCAGTAAGCGGCAGAGCGCACATCAGGACACGCCCACGGCCGTGCATCCCCGCACGCGTCACTCCTGCTGCAGCCAGCAGCTGCAATCAATCACAGGCACTCAACGCACCTGGCGCTAATGAGAGGTCCTGCCTTCAAAAGCCTGCTCAACCTACTATCCGGCGCCAGAACGTAAACTCATCCGTTGGAGTACCGTAAGCGATATCTAAGCTCTATGCCTTTTTCTCTCTGTGTTTCTTCCCCGTGTTTGATTAGTCCCCGTGTCTTTCCTTGTCTCCTCCAGCAGTCTGCCTTTGTTCCCGCGTCGACGAGCTGTGCGTCTCGTCATATCTTGCTCCTCTGCTTCCCGGACTGCCTCCTCGATCCTCGACCCCCGCTTGGACACGGACCTTCTTTGCCCCTGCTATAGCCCCCGACTTCCTGCCTGCTCTCGGCCATACGAGCCTGCCAAGACCCTTTTGGACTCTTCTCTCGCCCAACACTCACGGTAATACACAACAATTGATTCCACACATAGTCACACACACCACATACATTTTTGGATCTAGTTTACACTCCATTACCTTAGTTTATATTATTATTGTTTGATTATATATATATATATATATATATATATATATATATATATATATATATATATATATATATATATATATATATAGATAGTGACTACAGCAGGTGTCCCCAAACTACGGCCCGCGGGCCGGCCCCAAGCATCCAAAATCCGGCACACAGGAAGTCCCAAGTTAAAAAAAAAGTTATATATATATATATATATATATATATATATATATATATATATATATATATATATATATATATATATATATATATATATATAATATACATACAGCCTGGCCCCCGGCCAATTTTTTTTAACCCGATGCGGCCCCCGAGTCAAAACGTTTGGGGACCCCTGGACTACAGGGTTTCCCGCAGCGCTTTGTTGTTAAGGCGGCCGTCTTAACAACAAAGAGCCACCGCCTAAACTAAAGTCTTAACAAGCTGCTCCGCATAGTTCTGCCTCTGCCTCTGTCAGTACGTCTCTGCAGCACCCAGTTTGTGCCACCCACAGAACCATCTGATTGGTTACACGCAGAGCGGTAACAACCAATCAGCAGTGCGTATTCAGAGCACATGTAACAGCCAATCAGCAGTGCGTATTCAGAGCGCATGTGACAGCCAATCAGCAGTGCGTATTCAGAGCGCATGGAGTCGGTGCTCCTTCGGTGGAGTGAGCAGAAAGGTAAGCATAAGGCAGCGGACTCTCCCCAATTATATAACACTTCCAAGTCAACTACTAGTAACATCACTATGAGCCCGTTGACGTTCTAGAAACATAAGCGGCAGGTCAGCTCGCTCGCAGTCCTTAAGGTGAAGGCTAATTAGCTTTTAGTGTAACGTTAGCTCACTGGGCGGTGTGTGTGTGCGTGTGTGTGTGTGTGTGTGTGTGTGTGTGTGTGTGTGTGTGTGTGTGTGTGTGTGTGTGTGTGTGTGTTACGGACAGCAAAGCCCTGTCTGTCTGAGAGAAAGACAAGCATTATTGACCTCCAGTTAACAACTAAGTTAACACTTGTGATTTAGGGCTATATAAATAAACATTGATTGATTGATTGATATCACTACCTTTTTCTGTGTTGATTGAGCTGTGTTGACGCAGCAAAAAAGGACATTATGTTAAAGTAAGAGTTTTCCCTAAAGCTGTCTCTGATAGTTGATGTAATAATGTAACTGCATCATAAAGCCTACATGAACTCCATGTTGTTTAGGGATGAATAGTCTCTCCTATTGCTATTGTAGGCAAGGCAAGGCAACTTTATTTGTATAGCACTTTTCATACACAAGGCAGACCAAAGTGCTTCACAGCACATGTGGTACAACAAAGTGAAATGAAAGAAAATAAAAGCAAAATTAAAATGCAGACAATAAAAAACAATTGTACTATTTTTTCAGCTATAGTTACATTAATCATAATAATGTAGCAGCCTAGTTTTGAATGACAGAGTCCCTGCAATCACATGTTGATAAAAATATAACATTTACATAATAAAAATCAACTACAGGCATCCCAAATGCTGTAATAAATTAG